>NC_142806.1:2696720-2743576 GCF_049724085.1 Artemia sp. Qi Xiang Cuo | reverse complement strand
ATATTTGACCACTGTCAACACTGTAGCTTCCAATATTTTATTCTTGGTTTGCAGACTTATTTTCCTATTCTTTGAAAAAAATTTAAACTGTTTAAAAACGCTCTGATCCTTGGCTATTCTACTTTTAACATCTTTACTGCTCCCGCCGTCTTTACTAATAATACTACCAAAGTAAGTAAAGCTGTATACCTGATCATAGCACTAATAGTGTACATTAAGTACAGTGCTACCCAGATGAAATTTGGAGTCAAGAGGCTTTGAGAAAGGCCGCAAAAGCTAGAAAAGCTTTCTTCCTCGACTCTCCGCTAAGTTATAAGTGGTTTTGTGAGATTCTGACTCGTTCTTACTGAGAAAACGCTGTTGTTCATATAGAAAAAATATTTGCTTTACACATTTCTTCTGCAAAATTCACTAGTCCTAAGACCGTTTAAGTCTTAGCCTCTTTTTTACATTGCAGGGTTGGTCAATTCAGACCAACTCCGGTCGGTTAAGTCTTTTAGATCTCTCAAAATTACTGTAAGAATCTGTTCAATTCTGAAAAAAAGAAGCAAAAATCTTTTACAAGAGAAGAGTCGGTGAGGTAAAGCTAACATTTCTCAGCCATTCATTTTCCTATTAACTACTGCTTTCAACGGCTTGTTTCGAATTCAAAAAAGAAAAAACTTTTCTTTTTAATACAAGAAAATAAACTTAACAACAAAATAACGAAAAATTTAACATTGGATGAGATTATTACTTTGTACTGCCAGAACTTAAATAGAAAAAAAATTAACGCAACAACATATTTAACCAATAGCACTTCGAGCAACATGCACAGGTACATTAAAAACTTCGAGCACAAGCAAACTGTACAGCTATCCGGAACACAAATCCATGTACAGCTCTTCAAAACACAAATTTTATAAAGAGAGGCCAGAAACATTGAAGGGTCACTGTATCTAATTAAAAAAAACTGTGAGATTAATATTTGTTACTGCCAGAATCACCAGGCTAAAAAAAATAATTAAGTGAAATTAGTTTTTCTTATCGTTTACTCTTTTGGACAAAAATTGACAGTTGATTTTTTTTTCAGCTTGTTTATTTATAATTTTTAGTAATCATTTACAAATTATTTTTAATGACATAATAATTTTAATGTGTTGAAGCTAACTTGCCTGAATTAAATTTAGAGAGAAAAAATTACTAAATATTCAAAAATAGACCGGACAGATGAAAAATTGAATAACATGTTAAAAGAGGCTATTCGAGCCCCTATTTGTGGTTACACCTAACTCGAACATTATATGTAAGTTTTTTTCAAAATGTGTTCAAATTTTCAGTTACTATGGTTCGTTACAAAGTTAGATAACCCAGTAAATTACTTGCAAGTTTATAATTAAATAGTAAATTTTAGTTTAGAATTTGATATGATGTAGACAAAGTTTAAAGAGACGAAAAATGCGTTTTTATAAAAGGGTAGAGAATGTGTCGACCAAATTTGGAGTCCTAGTTTAATAATTGAGAAGGGCCTGCGTCATTTCATCAATTTTATTGATTATGAGTAAGCTTTGATTCCGTTGAGAGAATAGCTTCAGCTAAGGTCTTATCCTTGTATGGTATCCCAGAAAAATGCATTAAACTGATTAGTGCTATGTAAGGAATAAACACAATAAATAAATAAACACAAACACAAAACACAATATTAAATTACCGGCCATAGACTAAAATAAGGAAACGACGAGAGACAAAACGAAAAACCATAAAATCTAACGGAGAAAAAATCGAGAATTAGATGAAAAAATATTGAAATGGAGAGACACTAAAAAAAAAAAACGGAAAAAGTACACGCGGATTTTTTCTAAGTTTTTTTTTTAAGTTTTTTCCAATACAGATGATAACACTAACTCGCGTGTAGCTTTAAATCTCGGGCCGAAATAATGAGCAGTGAATTGGTCATGTTTTATTGGTGACGCATGTTTCTTTTTCATACCTTAAGGTAAGGCAATGGATAGCGGGTAAGATAGTTACGGACTGAGAAAAACAATTACCAAGACGGACTGGATCATTTTGTAGAGAAGACAAACAAAGGAGGCATAAGGGAAATAGTAGCACTGATCAGATGAAGGATGGTTCTGACGTAAGTGTCGTAATTCAGGTTAGAGAAAAATCGACGTCCAGAATTTTTAAGGACACTTACAATATCAGAAGAGACAAGGTGAAGAGAAAGTGGCGATGATCTAAAGAAACTAAGATAAGTTGATCGTCATGTGGTTCATAAGATGGCTCATGGAATTTTATAGTTGAGCCTAAAATATAGGCTAAACAGGATTGTTTAACCATCAACGAATTCAAATTGCCACTGTTGAAAAAAATAATGAAATAATGAAAGAAAAATAAATAAAACTGCAGTTAAAAGATAGAGATTACATAAATAAACTAAACTCCCCCCTCCTCAACGAAAAAACATGTGGACCTACCTGGTCAAAATTTTTGAGTCGCTGAAAGTCCTCTTCTTCAAAGGATAATTCTTCCATTGATATTTCCTCCATTGCTTTTTTGACGTCTCTCTTCATGTCTTCAATGTTCTCAGCATATAATCAAAAATACTTGGCTTGATTTGTGATGCTTAAAGTTTCGTTTCTTTTCTCCTTAATTTTATTCAGAATTTATTCTTATTAATTATTTATATTTTATACATTAATCTAAAAAAAAAACAAAAATCCTTTAAATCAATTATTTTTATTTTTTGACAAGCAAAAAAAACTTAACACGTAAATTTTAATTTAAACCCCTTACCCGCCAGTAGTAAACCAGGTCCAACTTTGCGGAGACATTTAGCAATGTCCATGTTATTTGCGTAGACATATAGCAAATACCATGTTTTTGCTGGGACATATAGCAATTTCCGTGTTATTCTGGACCTTTACGTTCCTTGACCTTTTCAAAGAGATTCAGAGCTCTTTCACATGGCCTTCTGGATTTGCTCGGAGGTATAGCAATTTCAATGTTATTCTGGACCTTGTATACGCCGTTTCAAAGAGATTCCTTTCTGTGCTATTCTGGACCTTGTATACACCTTTTCAAAGAGATTCAGAGCTCCCTCAGATGGCATTATACTTCTACGACTTCATATTCCTTCCTATGATATTCTGGGCCTTTACGTTCCTTCCTATGCTATTTAGGGCCTTCGTTACACTATGTTCCGTCTTGTACTTGTTACATAACATGTTATGAAGGACAAGTTGTTCTGACGCAATTTATCAGATTTCTAGTTCGTGATATATATGTCTTTTTAAGGATAAACCTGTATTATAAAACCAGCGCGTCTTGTTTCGCTGTTAATATATTCAATTATTTTTTGTATATATTCAGGTTTCATTGCATTCATCTTAGTTTTTAATGATGTTCCTTATTTCCAGTTGAAAATGCTTATTTCTTAATTTAATTGGGATGAGAAGTTAAAGTCTAGCATAAAGAGCAAGGTATTTAGGAGGGTGCAGTTCACTTCATATACCGGATAATTTCTATTTGTCTTAGTTTTAATGATGCTCCTTATTCCATGTTGAAAATGCTTATTTTTATTCCTTGTTGAAAATACTTATTTTTTTTTTAGAAGTCACCTCTTGCGTACACAATGGAGAAATTTCATTATTCTCCATATAAATAAACTTCGGTCAGCATTTCCCGTGAAACTATTGCAGTTTTCTATAAAAAATGAATGATTTTCAAAATCAAAGAAAATGGCTCCATCTTTAACAAATATAGCCTTAGCTAGTTAAAACTGCGCATAAATTCTTAATTTTCATTCTAACTTAACTTATAGGAATAGGACTTAATTCAAACAAGTAAATCAGCTTTATTTAAAGTATATTAGTGCACAAAAAAAGACTATTTTTTTTCCTCGTTCTTCCATCCAGGTGCTAACGTCTCTATCTCGCCTTCACGTAGTTTTCTTCTTAGTATACGATAAAAATGATTACGCCATCGCCATACTTCATAATACCCATCATGTGTTATGTAATGATAATCATCCAATCTAGGCTCCCGATCTAAAAAAAAATAATAATAAATATAGCCTTTTTTTTAGCTACCCTTCTTCCAAAGACTTTTGATCAAAATGTGAGGAGTGGGCAAATCTCCTCATATACGTTATAATTTCTCCTTACTTACCGTCAGTTATCATGAACTATTTGATCAACATCAAAATCCAAACAGAGATCAAAATGTTGATCTTTTTCTGCGTTGCCAAAAGTATTGCATTCAAAATTCTTTACAGTCTCATGAAATGTAATTAAACAAATATAAGAGATTTTTCAACTAATGTAAGGAGCAAGTTTAAAACTCATAACAGATTGAAGTTACTTTGTATATAAGGGAGGGACGCCCCCCCCTTTTCAACACCCTGCTCGTTAAACAAAAGTTTTTTTTAATGCTTTGAAAAATCTTTTTTTTTCAATTGCAAATTTTCTTTAAAAATTTGGGAAAAAAGCCAACTTCACAATAAAGAGTAAGGAGTTAAGGATGAGACAGACTTTTGATCTTTTACATAATTAAAAAAAAAAAAAAAAAAAAACTTGGGAATATTTTCATTCTAACTTAACTTGTAGGAAATAATCGAGTCAAACTCAAAACGAGCAGAAATTAACATAAGTTGGGATGCAAAAATCCCCTATGTCTTCCCAATTTATTTTTCTTTCATATGAATACTTGTCATTTTAAACTTAAAATATTCTAAACTATTGATTTTCATTCTAATTTAACTTTTAGGAAAATAATCGAATCAAAACTGAGAACGATTAGAAAATAACATAAGTTGGGTGCAAAAAATCTCCTTTTCAATTGCAAATTTTCTTAAAAAATTTGGAAAAAACCAATTTGGAAAAAACCTTGGTACGTATGATTTCTCATGAAAATATTGTAGTGCAGAGTCTCATAAAACTATTGTAGTTTCTATAAAAAATATCTGAATTAAAAAATAAAAATTAAATTGTATTTACTACTTTTCTTTTCAACTAATGCAGTTTATAAAGTTTTTTTTTTTTAAATTAAAGTAAGGAGTTACATTAAAAATTAAAAAGAATATTTTAATTCTAACTTAACTTGTAAGAAATAATCGAGTAAAACTCAAAATGAGCAGAAATTAACATAAGTTGGGATGCAAAAATCCCCTATGTCTTCCCAATTTAATTTTCTTTCATATTAATACTTTTCATTTTAAACTTAAATTACGCTAAACTCTTGATTTTTATTCTAACTTAACTTTTAGGAAATAATCGAGTCAAAACTCAAAACGAGCAGAAATTAACATAAGTAGGGTGCAAAAATCCCCTTTTCAATTGCAAATTTTTCTTTAAAAATTTGGAAAAAACCTATGTACGGATGATTTCCCGTGAAACTATTGTAGTTTAGGTTCTCGTGAAACTATTGCAGTTTCTATAAAAATGACTGAATTACAAAATCAAAATTAAATTGCATTACCTACTTTTCATTTAAACTAATGCAGTTTCTATAAAAAATTTGAAATTATTTCGTTTAAACTATTGAAGTTTCTATAAAGTTAAGGTAACATGTTACTAAATTCCACATTATTGCACAGAAGTATCAAAATCATAGGTTAGAAAAACACAGGCTATTTTTTTATTGCGTTTGGCATACGCGATAGGACAATTGACTATGAGACAAAAAGAACGGAAACTATCTCTAAAAAAATAAAATTTGCTCACAAAGTTAAGCGAAATAAATTAGTCTATTCGTGTTCTACTTCATGCTCCAAATTGTAAGAAGGAAGTGAATATACATCATACCGTTTTTAAGGGATTTTATACGTTATATTTTGGATTAAGCCTCTTCTTAACATTATTCTGCAATAACAAATGCTTAATATCCTAAGTATATCCGAGTAAAATTTCACCTTAGAGTGCTTGTATATCTGATGAAATAATTTAAGTCATATGATCAATTTAGTAAAGACATTCGATATCCTTAAAGAGGACAATGCTATTTGCTTACGAGCATAGGACCAAGTTATTCTGAGACCGCTATAGAATATGACACAATTTGAAAAAAGCTACCTCTAATTTTCACCTTTTTCTTCTTTAAGTATCAATTACTTCAAGAAATTAGGTCCGTTACCGGGTATGGTACCTGACCTAGTGTAGCTAACTAGACTTTTGATATTTTACATAATTAAATAAAAAAAAACAATTTTTTTTTTAACTGAAAGTAAGGAGTGACATTAAAACTTAAAACGAATATTTTCATTCTAACTTAACTTTTAGGAAATAATCGAGTCAAACTCAAAACGAGCAGAAATTAACATAAGTTGGGATGCAAAAATCCCCTATGTCTGCCCAATTTAATTTTCTTTCATATGAATACTTTTCATTTTAAACTTAAAATATGCAAAATTCTTGATTTTCATTCTAACTTAACTTGTAGGAAAATAATCGAATCAAAACTCAGAACGAGCAGAAATTAACATAAGTTGGGAATGCAAAAAATCCCCTTTTCAATTGCAAATTTTCTTTAAAAATTTGGAAAAAAACCTATATACGGATTATTAAACCAAGGGGTTAGGTTAGAAAAATGGAACATTCAGGACTGGGTCTACAGGCTAAACTGTTCATGGTAAAAAAAAGATAGTTTCATTTTTAAGTTTAATTTAGACACTTTTGGCTATCTTGGAAAGGGGGTAGGATAGGAAAATGAAACTTTCAGAGGACCTGTTTGACTAGTTTCTTCTATCATATATCTTGTGTGAGTTCAAGCTGATAGAACATTACCAATTCTACTTTAGAGAGTTTTGGCTATCTTGGAAAGGGGTTAGGTTAGGAAAATGAAACTTTCAGGAATGGGTCTACAGGCTAAACAGTTCATGATAAAAGAGAGTTTCATTTTTAAGGTTAATTTATATACTTTTGGCTATCTTGGAAAGGGGTTAGGTTAGGAAAATGAAACTTTCAGGAATGGGTCTACAGGCTAAACAGTTCGTGATAAAAAAAGAAATAATTTAAGTCATATGATCAGTTTAGTAAAGACATTCGATATCCTTAAAGAGGACCATGCTATTTGCGTACGAGCATAGGACCATGTTATTCTGAGACCGCTATAGAATATGACACAATTTGAAAAAAGCTACCTCTAATTTTCACCTTTTTCTTCATTAAGTATCAATTACTTAGATAAATTAGGTCCGTTACCGGCTATGGTACCTGACCTAGTGTAGCTAACTAGACTTTTGATCTTTTACATAATTAAATAAAAAAAAACAAGTTTTTTTTTTAACTGAAAGTAAGGAGTGACATTAAAACTTAAAACGAATATTTTCATTCTAACTTAACTTTTAGGAAATAATCGAGTCAAACCCAAAACGAGCAGAAATTAACATAAGTTGAGTGCAAAAATCCCCTATGTCTTCCCAATTTAATTTTCTTTCATATGAATACTTTTCATTTTAAACTTAAAATATGCTAAATTCTTGATTTTCATTCTAACTTAACTTTTATTAAATCATCGAGTCAAAACCCAAAACGAGCAGAAATTAACATAAGTTGGGTGCAAAAATAGAGTCAAAACTCAAAACGAGCAGAAATTAACATAAGTTGGGTGCAAACCCCTTTTCAATTTCAATTTTTCTTTAAAAATTTGGAAAAAACCTATGTACGGATTATTAAACCAAGGGGTTAGGTTAGAAAAATGAAACATTCAGGAATGGGTCTACAGGCTAAACTGTTCATGGTAAAAAAAAGATAGTTTCATTTTTTAAGGTTAATTTAGCTACTTTTGGCTATCTTGGAAAGGGGTTAGGTTAGAAAAATGAAACTTTCAGGAATGGGTCTACAGGCTAAACAGTTCGTGATAAAAAAAGAAATAATTTAAGTCATATGATCAGTTTAGTAAATACATTCGATATCCTTAAAGAGGACCATGCTATTTGCCTACGAGCATAGGACCATGTTATTCTGAGACCGCTATAGAATATGACACAATTTGAAAAAAGCTACATCTAATTTTCACCTTTTTCTTCATTAAGTATCAATTACTTCAAGAAATTAGGTCCGTTACCTGCTATCGTACCTGACCTAGTGTAGCTAACTAGACTTTTGATATTTTACATAATTAAAAAAAAAAGTTTTTTTTTAACTGAAAGTAAGGAGTGACATTAAAACTTATGTCAGCTTGGTGTAATAGTGGAATAAGTTTGCTACTTCCGGTTCTGTTGGTAGATGTAGTCCAAACGTTAAATGTGTTTTTATTTCATCCAAGATACTTTTTAGGTTCGAAGGATCCACTAGGTCATATGACAAGGTTCCTCCGGTAAGGGCAAATAATGCAAATTCAAATTTGCTAACGTCAGTTGCCAGGTTAAGTAATGACATTGTCACTATGTCTAGTGATACCATGGTGAGGCTTGAATCGGTAATAACACGATCTACTTCATTTTTCAAGTAATTCATTATGCTCACTATTTTTGATACTTTCTTTGAGATTGCCTCAATTTTGTCTCTTTGGTAATTGGCTATACTGGCCTGTATTTTTTGGACATGTAAGGTTACTTTCATGGCGTTATTTAATTTTCCTACGTTTTCCCTTAGGATATTCAGGTCTTCCTCAGTTGAAAGGCCAAACAGGCGTGAGGCTAATTCTCCCACGATAGGTATTAGACTAGCTGATCTTCAATATTTGCTTTTTCGAAAAAATACTTCAAAGATTCTCGTGGAACTTTCTTTTAACTTTTGTATTTCTGTATTGAACAATTCAAATAGTGCTTGTAGTCTCTGTCTATACAAGACTAGGAAAGATTGGTGAATCGATACTCTTAGGGAGGTTTTCTCGTTTATCCCAGGTAATGGTTCTATATTTTCCCTCGCTGGCTCATCGGCCATTTCTAATTTAGCACACGTACGTTTACCATCTATTGTCCAACGTTTATTGTGTGGGTAATCGTCTTCCTCTTTTTTCTTATTTTTATCTCTCTTTTTTGCTGGGTGAAACACTTGTACCTTTGTCGTTTGTGTTTCGGTATGTTTTACTTGGAGTCTTGCTCTTAATCCTATAGTAACTACACCAAGTGACTGGGTACTGTACGACATGGGTCCAGTTGACCACGTCCCTTTTGTGAGTATCTTGGGTTTTAAATAAGTTATTGTAGTCAACTTTCTAGGTGATTCCTTTCTAAGTGCGGTTATCTCTGGGGCTGTACTTGTCGTAGTTTCCGGCATCGAAGATTGTATGCCTATTACTGAAGTTTCATATCTAGGCGTGGTTGCTTGGGTGTCTTCTCTTTTCCTTTCAGTATGCCTTTTGTTATAATCATTTTGTTGTATATTTGAGAATTTTATTTCCTTCAGGTTAATAATTTGCTCGTAATCATTGTCCTGTATGAGTTTTGATATTTTCCGATTCGTAATATTTTGTTCCGCATGATTTTGCCATAATTCCTTGAGGAAGGTCCATAGGCTTGGTAATTCATTTAACATAGCGTAATTCCTGTCATAGAGTTTATTTTTCTTAGAAATTGCCAGGAGGGAATTGGCAGTGTATGTTACTGTGGTAGGTTCTCTTATGGGTCCGTCTACATTTCTTAATTCTCTTCTTCTCCTGTTTCATATATTGTTAGTTCCTAGAGCTTTATCGATTTCTGCCATTTTCTTGTCAAAATCGTCCACTATGAATTTTGATTTTAGTTTGGGAAGAATGGGGGGTATATTTCCTTTATTTTCATTATGGTGCATGTCTTTTGTGATCTTCAAGCTTTTATCTGATTTTAAAAATTGGAATATGGAATCCTTTAATTCATTGGTGTTTTTCTCCAGTCTCATTACCTGTTGAAACAGGGTTTCAAACGGTTTAGGATCCAGTTTCATAAATATTTTCCAGGCATTGTGGCTTGCAAGTAATGAGTTCTCATGTTTGAAGATTATTCCATGTTTTACGATGTCTTGGGCTATAGTTTGGGAAATGAAGATTGTTATGACCTTTGTTATCCACATCCTTTTTGCTGTTTCTGGAATTAATATTTCATTAGACATTATATAGAAAGACTTCCTAGATTAATTATTGAACGAGGACTCAGATTTTTATTATTGTTTTTTCTCTTTTTTTTTTTGGGGAGGGGGGAAAAGGTACGGGTGTGATAGGAGATTTGTAATATATTAGAATGTTATTTTTGGGCAGAAGGACACAAGGTGATATTCAAACGTGGTGTCAGTTAATGTGGTACCGTGCTGAGGGTTATTGCTCTGTTGATTCTTAAGCTGGGGGGATAGGTATTTTAATTCCTTCGCGTAAGAATTTTTCCTTTTACGTAATAGGTTGGTTAACTTATTTCGGTTGGCGCAGTTTTTTTGATTTCTTAATTACCTTTGCTTTTGCTTCATAGGTTTTTATTCTCCTAAATATAATTTTATTTTTCATTGCGCGGTATATTGCACTTTTCGGATTATATAGATACTGTTTAAAATATTTTATTTATTGGAGCGGGTCAGGCTTACCTTGTTACTTGACGCAACTTGGGTTTCCTTCAATTCTGTAGACTAGTTTTTGCTTTCTACATTTGTCGAGGAGTAATAAATCTGTTTGGCAATGACCTTTAACATACCAGTATCGAATTTTATATTGTTTTTGCAACTTTCTTATCTCGTGTTGAACGAAATAAAGGTACTTGCCCTTTCTGCCGTTATATTTTATTCCTAGTTTGCCTCTTGCTGGTCGATATTTGGGCGTATTTGCTAGACGTAATCCGAAGATATAAGATCCTATGTTGTATTCCCTTAAGTCGTACTTGACATCCCATTTGTTTGCAAAGATTTAGTTCCCTGATTTATCAACAATAATTATTGCCGCTGAGAATATGACATTCTCTTTTGCATGTTTAATGGATATGAACTCCGTGTCAATAATTGCCCTGGCCATTATTGTGAAATAAAAGGCAGTTTCTACTGATCTTAGTTTAACTTATAATTTTTTCAAGATTGGTTATGATTATGGTACACTCTACGTCGAAGTCAAACTACCTTTTCACCGGTATTTCCTCAATACATCGGGTACTAATTCGTTCAACCATAACTTACTTAAAACTCCATGTCAACCAATAATGAATATTTACTTTGTGTGGAAAAACAAGGCAACTTTAGGATAAAGTTGAAATACTTTTTCACCAGTGCCACCTTGGATTTGGCTATTTATGTGTTCGAACATAATATCATCCCTAAAGTTCCGTACTCTAGTTTAACGACTTCGCGGTCGCTTTATAGTCTCAATAGTATAGGGATTTTCGAGAAACTACCATTTTATCAATATATTGGTAACGTATTTGGATCTTGCGACATTTACTCTATTTCATAGTCCCATAAATATTAACACAATACGGTTTATAATGCATTTTTTGATATTAATCGATATTCATAGTTATAACACTTAAGGTAATATTATAGGGTTCTTTCATCATTCATTTTAACAAGATTATTTATATACACAGCTTCTCCCACTTAGGTTGGGTTTTAATTTCAATATGGGCGCATCATCCGGCAGGGCCGCTTTTGAATTTGGATATTTGAGCATATCTATACGTCGATAATATTACCATGAAGAAACATCTGGGTAGAGAAATTGAAGTTCAAATATTATGTAATTTTTAACGTTTTCAGGCATATTTATGTAAATTAAATACACTAAAAGTTGGTTTGGGAGGTGCAGGCCTTCCAGAGTAGCGGTTATATCAGTCCTTCGCATATTTTGACGAATGATTTGCCGGCACAGCTGAGATAATAACAATGGGTTATTTATTATTTTTACCACAGAGAAACTTAAATTTACGTGCGATTGGCAACAGCATAATTGCTCACGCACGATTACGTCTAAACCGGGGACTATTTTTCTTCCAAAATTTTCATCTTCTTGGAAGAGATTCAGGGTTATTTTCTTTATGTCTTTATAATCTCTTGGGGTAACCTGAAAAATTGCGAATCCCATTGAAGGGTTTATCGGATTTAGATATGTGTTATTTACACAATTGACGTATAAGATTTTAAGAAAGTTTTCACCTTCTAGCATATGTCCTTGGTCTATTAATATGGAGAGAAACTTAATGGGCCAAATTGTAGTTATATTATTATCATCTTGATCGTACCAAACATTGTCGGCAATATATTTAGTCAACGAGCTACACTTTGTTGCTGGGATATGTTGTACTAAGATTCGGAAGGCCAGATTGGCGCTTTGTCTAGTGTGCTCTAGTGTTCGTGTTAGCGCACGTGCGCTAAAATTATATAGCACTAGGCTGGCCGTTGATTTTAGGATTATTCTTGGTTCCACCATAGGTTTTTGAGATTTTAGAAGATAGTATAGTTTTGGACAATCAAGATCTTCTACTGTTCTAATAAGCTCCTCTTCTTTCATTAAATTGTCAATATGTCCCCAGTCCCTTAACGGAGCATTAATATTGTCTACGCTATATCTTATCTTAAGATTCAATAAGATTGTATTCTCCCGTCTACGATTACTTAATTGTTGATGGCTTGGGTATTTTATCATGGTTACTATGATTTTTTTACTAGATTTTAGGTTCAATATAAGCACATACCATATGGTTGCGTGTTCCAGCGTTTCGCTCAACCTGTGGTCGATGGTTACTTACACACCGTATCTGGAAAGGTGTTCTTATGTAAGGTTTATCAGTAATAGGAAATAAATTAACTAAATATGAAAATGGTTACAATGATTAAGGCATAGTAATAGATTGGTTAGGTGCTTTTAAGTCGACAATATTTGTTATTATTTTTAGCTGTTTTTAGTTTGCTCCTCTAATTCTTGATATTTAACTTTCACTGGTGTTTTTGGGTTCCTTTTCCCATTTGAGTTGATCTTTGCAGGAAGTACTTCGTAAGGGCGTCTGCTCACAAAATAATCAACCGTGCGCCTACGCCCTCAATAAGTATTCCCCACGCATCGGACTTCTTGCCCATCTTCATTCCAGATTACCGTATGGTCACTTGTGTTATTACATTTTAAATAGTGAGGGTTAGGTAGGGTAATTTTAGCGAGTCGTATAGTTGATTTTACTAATCTTTGTGGCACTCTTCTTTCGGTTCTGGTTGTTTTTCGTAAGAGATATCCTCACTCTGCACGCCCACCCCAAACAATCAACAGGAAAGGCTTACAGAGTGAAAGCTTTAGCTAAACTTTAGCTAAACTAAAGTTAACTCTTCGCTCTATCCATAATAAATTATGTCGTTTGGCAACCTTGACTTTGCAGTATTTGTGCATGAGTTGGTTACAATTAGATAAAAAAATAAACAGTTGTATTGAGATGTAGGTAGGTTGTCAATTATATCAGGATAGAGGATAAAGTTACTGTAGTTGTTTGAGCATTTTCTGTTACCTGTTGTCTTTGAGAAACACTCAGAATTTAATTGTCAGTTGGGCTGCCTAACTCAACCTAAAGATAAGAAACTATGCTAACCTAATTTCCACTGTATCGTCAACAACAGAAGAGATACCACCCCCGTCCTCCCCAGGATAGATGACATCAAATCTCCTTTCTGGACTCTCTGTGCCCAAGGAGATTATGACATTCTCAAAACTTTCAACATTCGAATGGTGATCTGATACGCCATGAAGTGGAGCTGAAAAAGACAGCTGATCAAGCCACTTCCATGGTTTTTTTTTCTTGAAGCCATCCCCACTCTTCCCATCCATTTGCCGTTTTTCCTTATAGAATTGATCCTTTAAGTTTCGCCATTTTATTTGACAATCTTTGACTGCAAAAGAAAATACAATAAGGAATATTATAAGTCAAAGACATACCTTTATAAATACAATGCTACTTTACTTAAGACTGAGTTTGACCTTGAACTTTAACTAACTATAGTTGAATATGTCTAAACTTAAAATATTTTACCTTCAGCAGTAACTGCTATTCTGAGACTTTTAACTGTGAACTGTAATAAAACTTCAGTTCAGGTTTTGTAACTTCTACAGCAAGGTTGAATTAGTGCTTACTTGGATTAGGAGAATGCTAGAGACTTCAAAAAACGCAGTTACAGAAAGAAAAATGGCACAGCCAAAATTAAGAGAAAATTAATAATTACTACCAAGGGGAAAAGGGAATGATTAAGGAACTCAAAAGAAAAATCTGGGAAGGACATTTATCTGAAACAAACCAGGACCAACTGTTCCAACACCCTCCTCCTAAGATAAACGGCCACTTCTCCGGTGGATTTGCTGGAAACTCGGACATAAAATCAAATAAAACTAACACAAAAAATTTCCCTCTCTTATTTCTTCGTCTTTCTCTTCTTCTTGCTTGACTGTCTCTTCATTAGTGCTCCTGCTTTGCGTGGATTTCTGCCTCTGCGAGTAGTGTGAGGTACGATGAAATTTTCTTCGTCTTTCAATAGCCTCTCTTCCTCCTTCGTTGGGAGCTATTCCAGGATGTTATCGGGACTCTCCTGACGTTCAATAAACATGTCGAGAAGAGCCCTATCCGTTAATTTTTGTCACTTATCTATTAAAAATGTCACTTACCCATTATCACCTATCCATTATAAAATGTCACTTAGTATTGTTCTTCTTCGAACGCGGCTATTAAGTAATTAAAGTAATTAATCGATACATGTAAATTCGCATTTATTCCACCACTCTACGTGACTTATTGTGCTCACATATTTTGTCGTTTGATCAATGTCTCACTAGTGTTGTGTCTGATGGGTTAATTGTTAATAAGTTTTTCTTTTGGGCACTATCTTCAGAAAAAATTTAAAACAGTTACAGTTCGCGCCTCCCGTGCAAAATTGTTATCTCGTAACGCTATACATCACGGGCGATGGGTTGGCTTCCAATTTAATACAAGGGAATTGATACTTCTATTTACAGATGAAATGAAAGTTGATCTTAAAGTTTGTTTCCATGTATTGCCTTTGATCTGTTCTTAGGGTACATAGTTGCTGAGTGGTCAATCACTTCTATTATAATATTAACAGTTGGGCTTGGTTTCCTTGCGCACTTTATTCCTGGGAAATTTTTAAAACACCTTTAGTTTGTGTTTACCGTATAAGATTGTTCGAACGTTGTTTTGTTCATCATGGATGACGGGTTGGTTTCTAACTTATCATCATGGAATTGTCATTTATATTTGTAGATGTGTCGAAACTAAATCTTATTTATTGTTTCAACATACTGTCTTTCGATCCGTGGTTGAGGTGCACAATCATCAAGGGGTCTTGATAAAACCATGTGTCTTGCTGGAACCATTGATCAACTGTTCCAGGTTGTTGTCCTGAATGTTTTATGTATAATGCTTTTAAGTATCCCTCTCTTTTAGCCAGGAGGTGACCTGGCTAAAACACCTTTAGTTTGTGTTTACCGTATAAGATTGTTCGAACGTTGTTTTGTTCATCATGGATGACGGGTTGGTTTCTAACTTATCATCATGGAATTGTCATTTATATTTGTAGATGTGTCGAAACTAAATCTTATTTATTGTTTCAACATACTGTCTTTCGATCCGTGGTTGAGGTGCACAATCATCAAGGGGTCTTGATAAAACCATGTGTCTTGCTGGAACCATTGATCAACTGTTCCAGGTTGTTGTCCTGAATGTTTTATGTATAATGCTTTTAAGTATCCCTCTCTTTTAGCCAGGAGGTGACCAAAACTATTCAGCTGCTCGAGATTTCCGCTAAAATTGCCCCATGGCCGGTGAATCATGATTCTGCTATTGGGCGTCATATAGCGGAAGTCTGGTCCCCGCAATTGCAATTAAACTGGCCATGCTGACAGCATTTCCGACCACCAATGTTTTTACTGTGGAATTGCAGTGCGTAATGAAGTCATACATCTGCAGCGTTGGATCCACTTGACCCCCATTACTATTTATGAATATCCAGAAAGGGTCTGGTGACGTTCCGGTAAGAATTACTATTTGCGAAATTATGACTCTACTTACTTCTTCCGTAATAGAGCCATATAAATAAATATAGAGCCATATAACTGGGGTTACTTTGGGCTTCCAGGATTTAAAAGTTGGTTTCCAGGATCGTTATTCAGGAACAATCTTGTAATTTCACAAGATAGCAGTGGTAGGGGTTTGTCAATTAATGTCTCTTTGGGAATCATTTCGAAATTCTACGACATGCCGATCGATGGGGTTTATCGAAAATCTTGATTACGCAGTTATATGACATTCAGTTTAATAGGGTTTATCAAAGATGATTATTGTGTGTTTTCACCGTATTCTTGTCGATGGGGTTCTCAAGAAATCATTTTTCGAAACGATTGCAATTTTATGACTTGCAGACTGTTGGGGTTCTCGAGATGGTTATTCGACGGATAGAACG
This sequence comes from Artemia sp. Qi Xiang Cuo, assembly GCF_049724085.1. Lineage (NCBI taxonomy): Eukaryota > Metazoa > Arthropoda > Branchiopoda > Anostraca > Artemiidae > Artemia > Artemia sp. Qi Xiang Cuo. The sequence goes on along the minus strand of NC_142806.1, from coordinate 2,727,260 downwards.
CAGTTTCACGACATACTGGTCGATATGGTTTTCAGGATAGTCATTTTTACATGGTTATGCGATATCTTGGTCAATGATATTTACTAGGTATCGTTACCTGATTGTCAAGATAAGTGATAGGTGGTGGTAACAGGGATTATCGTTACAGCGTCGTCGCCTTGAATTTCTTGTTAGTACTCATCGTTGGTTGACGAATGATGAAGATAGATGCTTCTACGATGTATCGTTACTGGTTTATATATTCACAATGATTGATTCCAATAAGTCATTCCAATTCCTAGAATAGAAATGTCTAGGCAGAATCACATATTCTTTATAACGGGTAGGTTATATTACATAAAAGTGATAGTAAATAACATGACTAGGCACACTTAACGTTGATTATTATGCTACAAATCAGAGACAAGCTATTACACTGATACTATTACACAGATAATGATAGATATATATAATATATATTTCAAAATTTCGACGTTATGCTATTCTTGTTTCAAATGCATAGAATTTCCGTCGGAAGATCAGTAGCAGTTAAGAAAAATGATGATGTTAAAAGGATTAATGTACTTTTAGCTTTGAGTGAGGTATTTTAATATACACTTTTGCATGTAAATATTGCACATTTTTTATTTTTAATGTCCTTCAACGCTTGTTTTATTCTACATAAGGTTCAAACTGTTCATTTAAACATGAGTTAGACTACATCATTAAATATGAGGTCCTAATTTACTATACATTTTCATTTCTTTATTGTTCACGTACGTCCATGCTGTTTAAGAAACGCATATTGCACCGTCATAGCTGCACGGTTGTACGTAAACGATGTTTAGAGTTGGGGACTGGTCATGGCATGAGCGAGTGAGGACCTCTATACCCACTCGTTTTATAATGTCCTCCCTTTTTGTTGGCTTAGATGCTTTCAAGAGGTTCCTGGTTTAACTTCTGCATTTCAGTCGTCTCTCTATGGTCTTCCTTTGGGGTTCCAGCCGGAAGTTTCCACCAGAAGTTTGTTGAGAATAATCCATATCTACTCTCCACGCAAGTTAATCTTTGGTCTTCATTTGTTAATTGGGGAATCTGGGAATCCAATGCTTCTCTTATTTCTGTAAGCGGTTATGTTCCTTTAGTCCTTTCTATTTTAGACCATATTGAGGTTTTTAGTTCCTCATCTATATTGGGAATGGTGTACAATAAGTTGATTGCCTTAAAATTGGTTACTTGAGGACTTATTATATTTGTGCTTGTAGTTATTAATGGTGTTTTTACTGTTGTTTCTTTGGTCAACATTCCTTTTGTTTCTTTGGTCACTTCTTTGGTCAACATTCCTGTTCAATGGTTATTGTTCCTACATCTCGCAATAGTAATTTAATTGTATAACTTGGGTCAATTCTTTCAGTATTATTGTAACAAGATAAAGTTCTGACAGTTTTGTTTTTGAATAGAAAATAGCCAAAGATCATTTCTAAGATGTATGAATATTTCTCGTTTACTACTTCCTATTAAAGCCTCACAAGAACTAGGAATTTCTTCTTGTTGGGTATATTTTAGGAATATATCTAACATACAAAATTCAGATTTGACATTGTAAATAGGTACTGTTGGTTGACATACTAGGTTTTTGAATGATACGCATTCTTTTAGGTCTTGTGAATTAGCCGAAGCATATTTTCTTCTATCCTGATCAACTAATAAATACTCTGATTTGAGGGTGAAAGTTATAAATGAATTCGTCTTTTTTATATTAGCTGGAAAGGTAGAAATTTTGTGCAAATCATATATGAATTGCTGGTTTATCATGGGAATCGTTACTACTGCGAATAATTGTTCATTTATCTCCGTGATGTTGACCTTTAGTTTTGTGTAATAATGGAATAAGTTTGCTTCCTCAGGCTCTGTGGGTAGATAAAAACCAAACGTTAGGTGGGTTTTTATTTCATCTAGAATACTTTTTAGATTGGTAGGATCTACTAGGTCATATGATAAAGTTCCGCCAGTGAGGGCGAACAATGCGAACTCGAATTTACTAGCATTTGTCGTTAGGTTTAGTAATGACATAGTAATTATGTCAAGTGATACCATAGCGAGACTTGAATCTGTTATTACACGATTTACTTCGTTTTTCAGGTAATTCATTACGTTTACTGTCTGAGATTTTTTAGATATCGTTTTGATTTACTCTCTGTTAGTTTGCTATACTTGCTTGTATTATTTGGACATGTAAGGTTATGTTCATGGCTTTATTCAGTTTTTATTGTTTTCCCATAGGATGTTCATGTCTTCCTCCGTTGGTAACCCAAATAGGCGGAGGGTGAGTTATCCAATGATTGGAATTAGGCTAGTGGATCTTCGGTATTTTCTTCTTCGAAAGAATGTTTCGAAAATTCTTGTGGTACTTTGTTTTAATTTTTGTATTTCCATATTGAATAATTTGAATAAGGCTTGTAATCTCTGTCTGTATAATATTAAGAAAGCCTGGTGAGTTGATACTTTCAAGGTATTTTTCTTGTCTAGATCAGGTAAGGGTTCGATATTGTCTTTTATTGGCTCGTCGGACATGGCTAGTCTGGCGCAAATATATTTGCCGTTTATTGTCCAACGTTTCTTGGGCGCGTATGCGCCCAAGAAACGTTGTTTTTTCAGAACTTTTCTTCTGGTTATCAGAACTATACCCTTGAGCTGATATAGTTTGTATCTCAGTATGCATTATTGGGATCCTTGCTTTTTGTTTTATGCGGACTTTGCCAAAATAATAGGTATCAGTAAATGTGGCTCCTATGGTGCATACTCATTTTGTAAATAACACTGGTTTTCTATAAGTTAAGGTAACTAAATTTCTTGGTGATTCTCCAGTGAGTTCGATTAAGTCCGGGACTGTATTTGTTGTGGTATCCGATATCGAAGACGGTATTTCTTCGACTAGTGCCTCAGATGTAGGTGTGTCTGTCGAGGTATCTTTTACTTTCCTCGGTGGGATTTATATTTTCATAATCCATTTGGGGGGTTGAGAACTTTTTTGTTGGCTTGTCAAACCTTTCTAGGTTAGTATCTTGTATTCTTTGGAATCTGTTGCTATATTCGTTTTTCAGTTTAGATGATGTCTGTTAAGTAATGGTGATTGCGGTATGGTTTTGCCATAGTTCCCTGAGAAAACTCCATATCCTTGATAATTCATATAATATGGCGTAATTTCCATGATAGAGGTTATCTTTCCTTGTTTTCGATACGTGAGGGTTTTCCATGGATTTTATAGTAGTTAAGTCTCTTAATAAGTTTTCAATATCATACGCTGATTTTCTTCTGTTTTCTCTTGTGCTGGTTTCCAGTGCCATGTCAATTTCTGCCATCTTTTTGTCAAAGTCGACTATTACGAACTTTGACTTTAGTTTGGGAATAGTGGGAATTGCGAATTCTATTTTATCCTTACTATGCATCATTTTAGTGGTATATAATCTCTTATCTGATTTTAAGAATTGAAATATGGATTTTATGAGTTCGTCTGTATTTTTCTCTAATCTCGTCACTTGTTGGAACAAGGTTTCGAATGGTTCGGGGTCCAATTTCATAATTATTTTCCGTGCATTGTGACTTGCTAGCAATGAATTTTCATGTTTTAATATTACTCTGTGTTTTACGGTATCTTGGGCGTGAACAACGAGGATTATGATGATATTCGTTAGCCGCATCTCTTTATTTGCTCCTAGAATTAATTTATTATTAATTTATATATTTTTACATAGTTTATTTATATTATTATTTTATTTTATTTCTAAAACAATTTTGAGCGTTATTGCATGGGTGATTTTATTGTCCAACTTGTTCAGGGATGGTATTAATTTGTTAAGGAGTTCATCAACGAAATTGAGATACTATGCTTATGTTTTAAAACTATTCTTCAATTTCTTGAATATTCATGGGTATTTTAGCTTTATTTTGGTTATCTTTTTATGTATATAATGAAACTGAGGAATCTTGAGGAAGTTTAATATAATTTTCTTTATATCATTATGATATCGCACGGTAACTTCAAAAGTGCTGGATTTTGTTACTGGGTTTATGTAAGTGAGGTTCAGGCAATTGCTGTACAAAGTTTTAAGACAATTTTCGCTCTTTGATCCACCAATTGATGCCTGATTATCTACTAGGGTGCAGGTGAGCAGACAAATTCTCCTTCCAATAATGTTCAGGGATCATACAGATCATTTAATATTACACGCAGGCTCTCTATCACAATACTTCGAAATGAATAAATTCATCTAGGCGTGTATTCTTTAAAGTGTCGTGTTTTGAGAATGAATTGACAGGATTTTATGCTTCATAGTAAAAAAAAAAAAAATTCAAGAGAAAAATAAAAGATATTTAGACTCAAATAAACTTTTAACTTATTAGCTGTTTCGCACTAGCTTCCCTCCCAATTTGAGCATTGGGAGGGAGGAATGTAGGATGTCATATGGAGGATGGAGGAATGTAGGTCAATCGAATCAATCGACTTGTAAAGGATGAATATATTCTAATGATATTCTGACATATATATGATGTGGCGTGGGAGTCACCATTCCCCCAGACTTACCTTTAGTTGGTAAGCGATTAAATTTCAACGCTTTACCGGTTTCATTCAATCCAAATAAAAAAATATTCTTATTATTATTTTCATTTGGATTTACCATGATATTCATATCCTGAGTTATAACCCTTCAGATCATTTGAATTCTATGCTATACTGGGCGAACACCATAATTTGGATCATTGACCTAAATAAATACAAGTAGCAAAATGTATCTCATTTGCATAATTGTATTGAAATAATTTAGTAATTTAGTATTGAAATAATTTTCCCCTTTTTTACAGAAGAAAAATTAATACCTCCCAACCCCCTAACCATAATTTTGTCTAGAAAGCATTTATCGTAAAGAAGCCCCCTCCCCTAAACCAAAAAAGCAAAGCGAAAAGTAAAATTTTACGAGTAGAAATATACTATGCTTGGAAATCATATGTTTTTATTGCATAACTTGTGAAAAAAATAAAATTTACAATCACTAGTTTGTAGCCTTAGGATAGAAATCAATGTTTCTATTTTTACCATTTAGAAATTTTTTTAAATGTTCCCGTCTATAGGCTTTAAAATAAAAAAAAAGATTGTTAACCCAGCAGCTTATAGGCTTAAAATTTACGATCTTAGACGTAAATGCTATTCAATTTACACATTATAAAGCTATGTATCTTTTTCTTAGAAATCCCGCCCCCTTACTCTTCACGCGAAGAAACACCTTGTTTTCATTTTACAATGAAGGTGTTAGAAGCGAGGCATTGCAACCCTAAACCATCCCCCAGCTAAACACTGAGTACTCAAAATTGAAAATGAATATTACAAGAAACTGACATCCATCCCCCTCTTTACAATCCCCCTCCCCCTCTTTTTACAGAAGAAAGTGCCTCTCCCTTTTCAGTAAAGCAAAAGTCAAATTCGTGATGAAGAAGCTATGATGTTAATTTGATCAAAAGTATCCTTTTTGATCTGTGAAACCTTTTGGTAAAGCCGCTAACGTAAGGATTGAGAGACCGGATGTACTTTAAAAGGGTGACAGTAATTATCAGCTATTTAAAACTTCACGGAAATGCTTAAGTCAAACCAGAGTGGTTTAATAGCTAAGGGATAGACAGAAAGTTGGCTGTCAAAAGGATAGTTCAAAAAACATAGTTATTTCTATTATAAGAATTAAATTCATAAACAGAGGAGGGGGTGTGGCGGGGGGAGGTTAGGTTTACATGGTAAAAAAGAACATATTTTAAGCTTTCTAGTGAGTATAAACAATATATAGTGGAGTTTGTATTGTGTGTGGGGGGGAGGAGGGTACCTGAATTTGAATTTACTGGAGGGCTACTATGTAAAATGATTTAATTTGAAAATAAAGAATGAAAATTTACTAAACAGAAGTCTCATTGTAAATCGCTGTAGCCAAGGCTTCCAGCTCATCAATATATTCCAATGTTTTATTCATTGTGTCCTGGAACTTTCTGAATGTTTAATCACAACGCATATCCGTTATATACGAAATCTCAAGGGCGAGTTGTGATTTAATGGGAAACCATATGTAACCGACTCTCTGATTGGTTTACAAGGAGATGTAACCGACTCCCTGATTGGCTTAGAAGGAGACACGTGATCCTGTTTCCCGTTATCAGATCAATACATTCTCCCTAGCGATTATGTAAATCATGTTCTCGGAAATTCTATCCCCTAGATCAATACATTCCCCATCGATTATGTAAATCACTCCCAGTGTCATTACACCTGGACGAACAACAATAAATCAATTGACCTTAGTTGAACCCTTACAGGAGGTCCCACGAGTCACCCCTGCTGCCATCTACAATTAAGTCTAACTCTGACAGTTTCCGAGAAATTGATTGCGTAATCGAGGGGAGAGAATTTCTGAGAAATTGATTTGTTGGAATTTGTCCAGGAGAATTGTCTCCGGGCGAAGCTTGCACATGCGCATTAACGGTGTCGGAAATGTATTGATCTATAACTCGTGACGAGACTCCATATATGGGCATTGACTCCCTAGGGGAAATGGATTTCCGAGAAATTGATTGTGTAATCGAAGGGGAACTAAATTTCCGAGAACTTGATTGGGTAATCGGTGAGGAGAATGTTTTGATCCATAACGGGGAAACAGGATCACGTGTCTCCTTCTAAGCCAATCAGAGGGTCGGTTACATATTAGCGGGAGAGGATTGCAGAGAATATAAGGAAAGGCTTTTTGCTATAGTTTTTATTAGTCTGTGACTTGAATTCAAAGGAGTTAAGAACAGCTTGACTTTACTCATTCGGATATATATTTGTGTTGATGATGACGAGTGGAATGTTTACCCTATTAGAAGTTGATAATGGAGTTGATGGCAATATTACAAGAGCACCAAACATTGCGGTGGAAATCACGAGAGGATCACGGCTTTGTCTGGAATGGGATGAAGTATATGCAAGATATGTGATATCCTTGAGCAAATTTAAAATGGAGGATCATCCAATTCCTTGTATGACTTGGGTTTCATCAACATGAATTGCATATAGCTTGTATAATTTGAGAGATTGTTGCTTGTGCTCACCAGGGTACCATTGATGTAGACACTGATTTGACGAAATAAATTATGTAATATACAATTTTCATAGGATATTCCATCGGCCCGAATTGGCATTGTATTATCGGATTTTCGGACTTTCATTTGTAAATCTATAAATGTCGAAGACATGTCCATAAAGTAGTCTTCATTGGAATAAATTTGAAAGTGAATATTATCAGAGAGGGGTTGTTGTGGATAAAATTGTTCATAGTATTGATGCTTGACACTCACATCAACATTTTCTGCATTGAATAGATTCAATGATAAGGTGATTGAAGGTTGAGAATCCTTATGAAGTAGGTAGGACATCTTAGGAAAAGAAATCTAGTTTCGATCTAACAATTTTCTTCCTGGGGCTTCTTCTTCTTCCTCTTCTGTTTACTGTACGTGTCGGCTTTTTCCTTCTTTTCTTTGACAAGAGTGGCGATGTCTTTCGTTTCTGACCTGAGTAGAGACTGATGAGTGATGCAGTGTTTCTCGACCTTTTTAAACCTTTTCCATTTTGTTTTAATCTCTTGCCATGGGTTCGTGCATTGGACCTGAAATTTTACGAAGAACTTTTTTATAAATTCTTGCCAGACCTCCAATCGTATAGAGTAGAGGATGCGAAATCTGTTGCAGACGGTGCATGATATTTTATAGCCAGAGGTAGTGCAGAGTAAAAAAGCTTAGCAAACCAACTGCCAAGACTATAGCCAGACATTGACGAGCGGCGTATGTAATAGTCAATTCCATTGCCCTGTTGTCTTAGGTCAAGAGTATTAACATAGCAGTCAATATCAGGACAAATGAATACCACTTTTCTATTAGACATCTTGTTGTTGTTGAACGATGGGACGAAAATGGCATGTAATCACAGCCAAACCTTTTGAAATTGCTATGGGATCACCCAATTCAGTCTGTAGTGCTAAGTGACAGAGTTCCAACTAGGAAGTGTTTACGGGAATATATTGAAGATGCTTTATATTGTAGTGGTGAATGTTCTTGATTGGTTTTTCGTTCAAGAACTCGTAGGAGGGGAACATTTGAATTACCAACCCGAGATGTTTCCACAAATGAAGCGTAGAGATATATACAAGTGTCCGTGGAGAAGGCAGGTGGGTAGTCAGCAAAAATGAAATTAGTGTTTCCGGCACTTTTACCATTGATTATATTGAGCTTAAAGCCAAGAACATCCTTTAGGTTATCATTGAGAATCACCTTTTCATCGGCAATAGGTGAACTAATAGAGATCTTACCCTCCTCCTTTGAATAGTTGAAATGAAAAGCTCCTTTTTACGAGCAGAAATTCTTTTATTAATAGAACGACATAAATCATTCATACAGGTGAGTTCCTCGTAGGGTAATTCATATATGGATAATTCATCCAATTGATTTTTTGAATTTGTTCTTGATCACCTGAGGGTGCTGGCGGCCAATCATAGTCTAATTTTTATATCATTTACGATCTTTTCTCAGGATGTCGTAGGTATTTTTGAGAATACAGTCGACAAGAGCTCCTTCATACTTTCCGTCGTCGAATTTGATGGTGGGAGAGAGTTTTGTCCAAAAATCACTTGTTCTATTCAAGTCATTGTAGAGAGGATCAGAAACATTGAACATGAAAGTCACATATAAATCATTGGGCATTGTTAATGTCTTCAGCACCGACCCAAGAATCAAAATTAGAGTTGTATCCTAGCCAGCGAACAAGCAACTGTCTCTTGCCCCTACGAGTACGACTCTTTAATATCTTTTCAATTTGATAAATTTCACTAGTGTTTCTAACTTTTTGCAGTCCATATTCATAAAAACTGCCGAGAATCTCATCATCTTTGGTGTCTCGCAGTCGATATGTCGTGGGTTTGGTGTCCAGGATTTTGGACACTTTAAAAAGTTCGGTGCTCCATAAATAATTTCCTTTTCAAAAATATTGGTGGTTCTATTAATTCGAACAGTATCACCAACATTGAATTTCTTTTTCACCATTGGAGTATTGATTTAGGAAAGCATCAAATGTATTTTCACTGTAATGAACTTCCCGAGGGCTTGAGTTGGACAGAGATCGATGAGGTCGATGGTTGTATATCCGCATGATTTTATCTAAATCATGAATAAAAGCAGATGTATTTTTTCATTGTGCAATATCTTGAAATTAATAGACAAATCGTTCTTATCAATCGTTCAGCCAATGCAACCTTTATTGGGTTGTGACTATGATAAAGTGTTGTATTATATTTCAATAGAACCTTTTGCACATGGGGATTAACAAATTCGCTACCACGATCTGATTGAATTTTTCTATAGCAATCCTGTTCAATAATACTTTCAATGGCCAGAGCAATTTCAACACCTCTCTTTGACCGTAACGGAATGGCATAGGCATAGCGACTAAAGATACTGATTGCCACCAGAATATATTTGTAGGGTGCATTGTGACGCCGTTGAATTGCATCTAAAGTTAAAAGATCCGTTTGTATTATATGCAGAGGGAAAAAGGCTTTAGTTTGTCGATATTGTTTGCCACGAAGCCTGCGAATCCGGTGCAGTGTGTAGCGGTTCATTCTCTAGATACTCCTTTGATTTTTTTAATGTGCTGTCAGAGGCAACTTTAGAAAGCGTTTTAGGGGAACTTAAACTTTCCGCTTCACCAATATTTTCATAGACAAGTTTCAGAACTTCATCCATTTTGAACGCAAACACGTAGTGTAATGTCCACTCCCCTTGTGCACACTGGAGGATGATTCAATTCATCTTCGCATTTGACTAGCAACCACAGGTGTTATAAAATCATTGCTGCTGCTGCTGCTAGTATTTTCCAATATTGAATCTTCTTCTTTTTTAAATGGTGGTGTTGGTGCTGGCGTTGTTGGAGGACTATGTTCTCTTAGTTTCTTTAGAATTTGCTTATTGCCAATAAGACTTTTGGGAAAGTTCGACACACTTAGAAAGGTGTATAGATTATTGTCAAATGATAAAGGTCCATTACGATTCGTCACCATATCACAAATTAAATCAACTAGATTATAACTTTTTCCCTGAATTATAATTCGTTTCCCTGTGCTGTCGACTTGAACTTGATGATCAGTTTCCAACATGAGATATGATAATATTCTTTTACTCTGTTCTCGATAGGTCACTGGCAATAGGTTTCCAATTTTCGATACAATTGAATTCATTTCCTTCTCCTTTGATTGCACTGCTGCTGCTGCTGCTGCAGAATCTTGAGATGTTTTCCCGTTTGGAGTTATCGGTGACGGTGACAGCGGCGGGTCTTTCACGATAAGGTCTATGTTTGTCCACACGTCGCAATGCATCTTGAAGTAAAAACAGTTTTTTGTCATCGGCAATATTCTCATCATTAATGAATTTGCTTAGATTGTCTTCAAAATGTTCGACGGTGAGAGGACAAGTTCAAATGGTGTCAATTTATAGAGTTTAGCCATTCTCTAGAGAAAATTTTTTACAAGTCCTGCAATTATTGGCAGTAAAAGTGTGAAAAAGCTACCGCCCGCTTGAAGGAGATGTTTTCTTTTAAAAATTTTCCCCTTGTCTTTACAAGCGCGTACAGCGGAACCATGTTGCTTTATATGTTGTCTAACACTTTCTGGCATTTGAACATTGTTCTCGGTTAAATTTAAACAATTTTCAGATATTAGATTAATGAAATCATTGTCAACACCTTATCTGAGTATAGCCTTCGTAAGCGGAGGTTTAGAAGCGCTTAAAACGGAAAACAAATGCCGTTGTTCGTTTAGTTTCTTCAGTGTCATAATGCCAACTAATAGCCTTTTCTACTGTTCACCGGAAGATATACTTTAATTTCTTTGTCGAAAATGTCGATGACTACACGTGGATCCTCGGGCGTGCTCTGATTAAGATCCAGCAAAATGTAACAGTAGGGCTTATTAGTCGCCTGAGTGTACGCTGACTGCAGAAATTTACGGGCGCCTGGATATATTTGCTTATTGAGAGTTATTAGCGACCTAAAATCATGAAGAACGTAGTAGATAATGTAGATGGTGCAATTCAAAGCAAGTGCTCAAATACAATTGATCTCATGATACACACTGTTATAAACCGGAAACATCAAAATGTGGTCATGGTGATAAAGAACTGTAAACAGCAGAGACATGTCCTATGAGAATTGTTCAGTGCATTCAGCCAAATCATCGATAATCAGCAATGAGTTTGGTTCAATATTATTGAAAACGTTAAGTCTCCGCACGAATTATGTTGTTATGGTTGAAGCAATGGCTTTCATTTGATCATAGGACTACTGCCAAATACTTTAGCAATAATAAATTTTCTTTGGTTTTTCCAAAAACATTCTATTACAATTTTGAATTATTTTAGCTAAAAGTGTTGTTTTCCCCGACATTGACGGACCACACAGAAACGATCTGAAGGGTGTTTTCACCGGCGGATCTAGAGGAAAATCTTGGGGGGGGGGGCCGCGCCGGACCCAGGGTGCCAAAAACTGATTATAGAGGACTAATTTGATAGCTCTTTATTTATATGAAAACACTGCCAAATATGCTCATAAAGGTAAAACGTAGCAAAAGAAAATAAAAACAGCACCACACTACACAACTAAACTCAATCGGCGAGCTTTTCTGAGAGCGAACATATCGATAGCATCGTCTGTTTTCGGCAGTTCGTCTCTGTAAGTCTGCATGAGTAGTAGAGCCTCCAACCTCTCTTCAGTCATCGTGCTTCGTATTGATGAACATGTCCTATCAACCTTTGAAAACATTCGTTCTGCTTCACAGGTTGACACAGGAAGCGTCGCGAGAATTGTCAACAATGCGAAGATGTTGGGAAATACATTTTCCTGACAACTGTTCAGCGCTGAAATAGCTGTTTTCGGTTTTTGCACGGCTTCCTTAGACCAATACTTGTTCCAAATCTCGAACTCGGTTTTAACGTCTATCTCCGTACCCACGAGCAGCTCCTTGTACTTTTCGTACCCTGGCTGAACGTCCTCCCAGCGTCTGCCATTAACCACAGCCGGGATCAAAGCTGAAAGTTTTGCAGCATTCGTAAAATGGCAGCTGAACCGCTCCGTAAAATCAAGCAGCATGGCGTCCAGGGCTGGAATAAATGCCGCCATCCTATAATGACTTTCTGGATCCATCTTGGGTACCCCTGCCCGGTATGTAGAACGTGAAGCTATGCGTGGCTGCGTTACCTTGATGGTAGCATCAATCTTTTCGGCCATTTTCAGAAGATCTTCGTAAAGCAGTCTGAATTTGGTTTCGGCATGTGATCGCATATCTTCCAGCATTGCCTTCACGCTGCTAATGAGGGACAAGGCTCTCACGAGGTCACCATCCTTCTGTTGTAGTGACTCGGCCAAAGGTTTCATGATCGACGAAAACGAATTCAGGCAAACCAGTCCTACGAGTGTATCTGATTTTTCAATGCAGGATCGTAATGCATAAGCTCTGCTACTTGCCTCTCGATCGTGCCATCCTTCCATCTCCTGCAGAGCAGAAACGATCGACGGAAGGGAGTCCCAAAACCTGCTGATTGCTTCGTGTCTCTCTACAAATCTCGTGGTAGAAAGACTGACGAGTGTCTCTGTTTTAGCTTTGTCCGCGATAAGATGCTTTTTTAGAAGTCTTGTTCTCTTGGCACTTGAGCTGAAGTGAGAAATTGTGTCTCGAACAACGTCTTGGGCATTGCGCAGAATGGGAACTGAAACTATCTTTGAACATGAGAGATTTGTGGCATGGCTCACACAGTGGAAGTAATCTGCCAGTTCACACTGGCGTTTAACTTCAGCAGCAGCACCATTTGTCAAGCTTGCCATGCTAGCAGCTTTGTCGTATCCTTGACCAACGCACTTTGACAAATCCAGATTTGACTTCCTGACCTCACTCAACAGCAGCTTCCCGAGGCTCTTGCCGTCTAGCTTCTCTTCGATGCTTCTACCGTCGTCACTTTCCTCATCTCCAGCGAGTCTTGACAGGGTTTGAAAGGCATCGACAATTGCAAAAGGATCTTCTCGAATCACGTATCCCTGCTCGGTTTTACACACATAACGACAAACAATGACCATCAGCTCCCTGGTCTGCCTGTCTGTTGACTCGTCCGCAAGAAGACACCAAACCGTTGCTTTGTTTGCTTTTCTCACTACTTCGGTTTTTATCATTTCCCCAATTGTTCCAATCAGTTCATTCTGGATCTGTTTACTCGTATATTTGGCGTTTCTCGGTGCATTTTCAAGTAAATTTTTAAGTTGCGAGTCTCCACTCTGAATCCGATACCGAAGTAGGTGGCGGAAATTCCTGTCGTTTACTGCTGTAATGACATCAGAGTCTTGGATATCAAGTTTGCCATCATCACGGTGGCCACGAAGGGGGATATTCTGTGCCCCGCAAAGCTTGACAGTTTCAACAACGCTTCTCAAGAGTGCACGGTTCTGCTGTATTTGCTTGACCCTTTCACAGTCCAGAGCATTCCTGATATCTTGATCTTGACTACCGCGCTGAAACGTTGTTAGCAGCGCGGCAGCTTTTTCCTGGCAGTGTTTGTAAAACTGTGCTTCAGCATGGTTTGTCAGCGCACCATCTTTCCCGGTAAGTTTCGAATAGTCTTTTAGCGGTTTCAAGACCAACTTTCCCATTTTTTGCCCTCCGCCGCCTCCAGATAAAGCCGACCATCCTCCTCCGCTTTCGTTGGTCCTCATCAAAACACAAACACTGCACCAAAGGCCTTCGTGGTCTGGATGACGACTCACTGCGAGCCAAGGATACCGGGCAAGATGTTCGGTATTCAAGTGACGCTTGAGTTCGCCACCTTTTCTCTTTTGTGTCGAGACTGCAAGATCAGATTGGTTCTTCGGCTTCCACCTTTCGTTCATAAAAAACATAATTTCGCCAGAAGACAACTGATTTCGCTCTTTCAGCGCTACTGCAATACCAAAGTCATTCGACGGCGTGAAGTCAGTTTCAGGCGAAAAAATAGCGCTTTGAGTCTGCTGCGGGTGCGGGGACTGTGAAATCAGTGTTGGGCTATGTACCACCAAGGTTTGAGTACTGCTTCTTGATCCTTCAGTCAGCTGATCAGTGTGTGTCGTTTCGCCGAAGTTTGTTATGAAGGCCGTCTGTGAAGTAGACGGAGTTGTTGGTGACAGTTCGTTCTCCTGGCTGAATGCGTTTTTGTGCATTCCGACCGTCGACTCAGAGTGGGCATCAGAAATTGCCGTCGTCTCAACATCTAACAAAAAAAGTTTCTCTTTTAAAGTTTGCACAAGACATTTATTGTAAACGTATATACACTTTGTATAATGGCTTGCTTTAGTAGATTTAACTCTCAACATGGTGAAGGCAGAATTGGAACTAAATTTGAAAATAAACTGAATCAGCAACATTAACTTTAAACTCCCCCAACAATCTTGAACTTTCATACCCCAAAACTATTTCTAGGAAACCCGGACTTTAAAATAAAATACCACCCTAAACATCACTAATTTAATTTGCAACCCCAAGAAACGATCCCTGACATATGCTAACAAATATTTTTCAAGAGCTGAAACCCGAAACAATTATCACCGAAGTTTACAAGGCTAAAGAGAGAGCTTTAACTGCAAGAATTTGAAAGATAATTTCAGAGCTGACACAGTGTGTCGGTAAAAATACTGCTTTAAGCCAATATCATAACCGTCAGGCGAGACGAGTGGGCTGGTAAAAATCAGGTCAAACGCTTCGGACAAATTGCATACGAAGAACACTGTACAAGAGGGACCGTATGCAATATATAACAACAAAAGTAGCTGGTACGCGATGAAGCTTGACGAATGAGCCTTATCAGGAAAGCTATCCGACAATGGGCTAAAGCTAGAAATTAGAAGTGTTGATACCCACTTTAAACGACACTCCTTCCTTATTGTTCTATCTTTAAAAGCTTACCTTTAATCTGATCTTTCTTGGCAAAATAATCAGAGATGTCCCTCGATCCTTTACGGCTTTCCGCCATCATTCTTTGTTTCTTCTCTGTTCTATATTCATGCCCTGATTTTTTTTCCGATCCATTTTAAATGCGTTTCCGTCTAACTGTTCTAACACACGGAGCAAAAATACTCTGAAGGCAGTGGCAGGGTCGCTCGCGCCTAGCCTCCCGCCGGTTGGATCTAACCACCCACGCAACTCCCCAAAGACATGCGTTTCTCGTAAGCATTCACAAAATGTTTTGCTCGTTTAGCACGTCCCAAAAATAAACCCAATAATCATGATTCGTGCAGTGTCGGATTTGAATTTTAGATAATGTGATAAAAAGAAAGTAAAAAATGACGGCGTATCCGATTTTTTTTTTTTAGCGTCGGCCTTAGTTGAATCATTCACAAAAAAGGGTCGTTTGCACGATGGATGAGAGGGCGCCAGAAAATCCGGCCCCCCTGGATCCGCCGCTGGGTGTTTTAAATTGATACATGCTGCTACTGCTGCTGCTGCTGACAACAATCGTACTACAACTAACTGTAAATCATACTTGTCCAGTGAATAAGTAGTAGTAGTAATAATTTTCCCATAGATCTATCTAGTACGTTAACAAAAACAATATTTCATGGTCATTTATTCAACACGAAAACTCTATTTGTTCAACATGAACAACATAAGAATGACACTTGTTCAACAAGAACAACAAAAACAATATTTCATTCATTTATTCAACATGAAAACTCTATTTGTTCAACATGAACAACGATAAAAAACACTTTATGTACAACATTTATTCTAAAAACACTTTTGTTCAAACATGAACAACAACAACAACAACAGCAACAACACTTATTGTCTCAAAAAACACTTTTTGTACATTAACACCCACACACACACACTATTTGTACAACACATGAAAAAAAACACGAACACTTGGAACATGAAATTTAAAAAAAAGCACAGTTGAACATTATGAATTTGAAAGGGCCCCCCCATCTCCGGGGCCGCGGGGCCGACGGCCGGCCGCGGGCGGGACGCCCCACCCCCCGGGGCCGCGGTGGAAAAAACTGTATACAATAGTTGTCGTCACTACAGGTTAGGTTGGGTTAAAGTGAGGTTGGGTTAGGGTTAGTTAATTTATGAGAGGTTAGTGGTTAGGTTAGTTAATTTATGAATGGTTAGTGGTTAGTCGTTGGGTTAGAGTTAGTGTTTAGGTTAATTTATCCAGACCAAGTTGATTGCGATAGTCTATGCATTCAGCCCGGTCTGAAATAAGGTAGTGGCCATGTGGTAGCACACTTACACCATTCCCGAGCACATAGACTTTGTCGGATATACACGACATTGCATTCTTTTCTAGTCTTACAGTATAATATCTGTACTGTAGAGTGAATTGCAAGCACTTGTGCTCTCGGCACTAGGCTACTTTCTACACAGTCTCTGTACACGCTCATGTTGAAATTGTTCTTTACAAAATGTGTAGGCACCCCTTTACACGCCTGCTTTACATCCCCATTATGTGTTTCTACGCAATAAACTTTAGGACCCGGGAACACCCCCCTGGATATCAAATCACTCCCCGTCTCTGATTTTAACATTAGTAGTTGGTTGGGGGCTTGACGTTTCACCAACTCGGTGTAGAGGGATGGATTCCAGTTGGTGAAATCCATCCGCGAGCTGATGTGTTCCCCATTCTCTAAATCTCCCAATAAATCCTCGGTTTTTACCTTAACAGCAGAGAATCTGTATCCCCGTAGTAAACTTGAACCCCTCCCTCCCGTCGCCATTGCACCTTACACACATTTTAAAAAACGACAACATGAGCCTTTTGCAAATTTCAAGTCCTTAACTACCTCCTGCTTTATTCTTGTTCAGTACCACAATTGTCTTTTTTCTGTTTAGAAGAACCATGCCCGCCTCTATGCTCTTGAACGATGTAAAATTGGGGTCGGCAATAATCCGTGCACACTCTTGAGGGTCAGCCACGACGTCGCAGTGGCGTACGCTTTCATACATTTTGCAATACGCTGAATTTAGAATGAGTTTGTACATTTCCTTCTCTACTTTACTGTTTGCCCGAGAGCGTTTATCAACAAAAGTGTCGATAAACGTCTTTAAGTATGGTTTCTGATTGAATGGCAGGACCCTATGTATTTTGGTGATCTTGAAACCATTGTTCACCATCCCGTGCAAAAGCACATGGTCAACAATGATATTCTCTTTAGGGTCCAAATAAGTAATCAGTTTTTGCTTAGAGTGGCTCCAGTGCTTCCCCATATCTTCGACCACTGATTGATTACAGGGGTTCAGTGAATCCCTGCTCACGGGTCGATTGATACAGGGAAAAACAAAATCTCTGACTGAATCGTGAAGCACCAATGGAATGTGCCTGTCAATTTCAAAGATCCATCTTTGTGGCCCATTGTCCTCGACGGTGGTAATGTCGGGGAGCTCACAAGGATTCTCAAGCCATTGATATCTCCCACACGGCAAAGAGTAGTGAGACATTGCCGAGGGGTACAATGAGTTCATGTCCAAGAACACTGCATTTGACTTTGCACCGGTGCTGTTTTGTCCGCATGGGTCAGTTGTCAAGACGCGATCCCCATGAAAAACATACCCACCCCTCATTAATCTTTCTACAAAAAGGTGTTGATCCACGTCGGTGATTAGACCTATTTCCTCCCTACTAATTTTTAAAATTAAGTCCATCACCAAATGTGGTGTGGAAAAATAATAGCCTATATCTAGTCCGAACTCTGAATAGATTTGGTCTGTGTTCTTGCAGACTATGTCTAACAGAGTTAAAACGTCACTGCCCTAGTTTAGTCTACAATAATCCCACCCATTTTTACAATTCCCCTTAGACCACACCTTCTTGGCAAACTCATAGTCCTCGGCTGTGCATTCACTGTTGGTGAGTGAATTATAGAAAGCTTCAATTGGAGGTAGTTTCACCTCGCTTAAGCGAGTGCCAGAACAGTAATAGTCGTATGAGTATACACCTTTACAGGTCAATAGGTCATTGATTTTACTGTCTGGAAAGTGCTGTTAAAGCAAAGGAAAACTATCAAAATTTTCACTTTTCTGCACTTGAATCAATTGACTCAATTCCTTGGGAAAAAAACTAAAGGAATCTAAAAACCTTATTTTATTCCAGCATGTATGCCCATTATTTACTACCTGCCATTTCAACTCGAGTAGCACCAACTGCTCGACCGATTTGGGAATGATGTCATAGGTAAATGAATTATTTACCCATGGACGATCTACTCCCCTTCCCTCCCTGTGCATACGTTCCAGTGCTGGTAAGATAAATTTTAAATCATAATTTGAATTATGAATAAAAACTGGGATAAAAAACTGCTGGGTAACGTTTATGTTACACTATTGATGCGCTACCCCTCTAAAACTACTACCCCCCGAGGATATTTCCTGCCACAAGTGATTGTGGTCTCTGACTTCCCTTCCCCCTCTTTTCCCTTTAGTCCCCTTATCCCCCTCTTCAAACTCCCCCTTACAAATCCAACATATTTTTTGATTTTTAATCGCGAGACGATCCTCTGAAGACAGCACCATAGGGTAATGCGTATTTCTCAAACGAGAAATAGCGCCGTTAGCGGTGCCAATTAATTTAGTCAATGCCCTGATCATGCACTCCCTCATCCAGTGTTTCAACTATTTTTAACAACTGCATAGTGTTGGAATTGTCTCTTTGTGCGTGGGCGTAGGACACTGCAATAGCTTGATGTTCTTTGATTCGGTTTGGAAATCGAGGATCGTTCACTTCCACCAGCTTCACTTCACAATCCAACGAGATTTTATTGCTCTGGAGGAGGGTGTTTTGAAAATTTTTGAAACGTAAAATGGCCCTATCCCCTAAAACCGTTTCCACTGACTGGTAGCCATGCCGTCTACAATGCTTCATATGATTTTGCAGCTTTAATTCTGTCCAAAATCGAGACAGGCATTTCGGACAGTAGAAACGTACCCCCCTAGTCTTACCCTCCCCCAGAACTCTACTCATGTCTGTAATTGGGTTGAAATGGCCAATTGAATTGGCCAGGTCACTAGATGGTGGTATGTACAACAGCCATACCCAGTGTTTAACCAATGTGTTTAATCAATTGACGGACCCCTTAATGGGAACACCACCCCCTTCTTTTAGAACGAACCCCATCTTCAAATTCAGTTTCATACTGAACCACAGTAACGCCGATATTTAAATGGGCATTGGCCCTTTCAAAAGTATTAATAGACCTGAGCGTTATTGGGTATATTCCCTCTAAACAAGAAAAATCTACAATGGAAGAAATCGGACCCCTCCTTCCCATGTTCAGCCCAGTGATCTAAATTCGTCTTGGAAGCGTTATCTGCTAGAGGCTGAAATGCTGATATGAGGAAAGCATACTTGAAACAGTTTTGATCTGTTTCAAAACAGATCCGCTGGACACCACGACCACCTACTAAATCGCGATTATATTTTAAAACTATTGCCCTTCCTCCACCTCCCCCCCTCTTAAAATAAAATCTTTCTTAAATTTACAAATATTAACGCTTAAATTTTCAACATAAAGAACTACCGACCCGCGCCCATTTTCGGTATAATTCTCGAGATGCGCAATAATATGACCTATCCACTCGGAAAAAACACCCTCAAAATTCTCTAGATTTGGATAGACCAGTCGCATCTCGGTATGTACATAATGATGGTAAACCTCACTTTTTCCCTCATTTAAATAAAACACCTTTAAAACGATAGAAACCTTAATTGAATTCCTACCCCCTCCCCACAACTGAATTTGGTTCTCTAGCAGTGCACGAATTCTATCTACTTAGTCATGAACGATTTCTACGGGGTCAACCACAAAATTACCACACAAAAGCGAATTAAATGGGTCTTCAAAGGTTGCAGTGTAGACAACTATTGTATTTAAAATTGTATTTGTGATAGAAACTCAGGAAATAGTGTCAATTGGATATTACCCTCCCCACCTTCTCCCCCTCCTCCTCCCCTTCGTCCTCTTGTATATTATTATCATCACAACCCTCTCCCCCACATTGTTCAATAATAGGGCTATGGGAAGGCACTTCATTCGATTGAAGTGTATGTTATCAGGGGCTAAAGGAGGGTTCTCTGTTAATTCCCTGGTAAAATCTTCTAAAATTTGTAGTGTGTTTGGACTCAAGTCTCCCCAATCCTGCCCTACTGTGCTATTATCAACATTTAAAACAAATCACTTAAAAAGTCATCAATGTTATCAGGAATAAATTCAAGTGAATTAACGCCGACCTGCTGAGATTTTTCATTGTTGTTGTTGTTGTTGTTGTAAAGCCCCATAGGCGCGTCCTCTCCTTCTCCAACTGACGAGCAGGGGGGAGATGGTGAGTTTGGAACTAGAACAACCTATAAATGAAAAATAGCTTATTTTAAGTGTCTAAATCACCCCTACTGTTAAAAAAAAATTGGATTATTATTATTATTTGAAAAAAACGTGCTGCTTAGCATTAGAATTTACTTCTCTCTACTCTACTCTATATATATATATATATTCTGAAAGTTCCAACTTAACGAAAATCTAAAGGATGACATAGAAGGTTTTGATTTTGTTCAAACAACCCCCAATTTCCAATTTCCACTATTTAATACCCCCCTCCGACCCGCCCCCCCCGGCCCAGCGGGCCCCGCGGCGCTTCCAGGCCGCCACAGCGATCGCCCTCTCCCCTGTATACGATAATTGACCTGATTTTCAAAAGGGGGGGGACAATTTTTCTTTTAACATCTTTGACAGGCTTTGACTGACTGTCTGACTGACTGACTGACTGACTGACTGACTGACTGACTGACTGACTGACTGACTGACTGATGAAATGAGTCGATTGTTGGAAGACCGAATCCTTAAAACTATAATATTCTAGCGAAAAATGACATTCTGCTTTGACTTAAAAGAATCTAGTCAATCTATGATCAGTAATTGACAACATTAGAAATTAACGAAAAATATTATTATGAGATAGCGAAGAGATAGTGAAGTTTATGTCTACAGTGGGCCAGAGAAAATAGGAAAGATTAGAAAAAAAAAGAGTGGCTTTCTTTGAAAAGCAAAAAAAAAAACATTCTATTTAAATAGATCTGAGGGAGGGGGGGAGCAGAGAAATTTAAAACAATGGTGTGGTCGGGGGGTTAATATTTTAACATCTCAGAGACACGCACACACACACTTTTACAGCGCGAAGAAAAATGGGTTTGTTGTTGTTTTTCGCATATTTCTATAAGTTAGGTAAAAAAAATGCTCACATTTTTATATCCCGGCTGCAGTTGACTGCCTGAAGCCGCTGGCGAAGCATGCTGGAGGGCAACCTCCTGACCTTGTGTAGGCGGGGAAACGATGTCACGGGCTTGAGGGGTTGGAGCACTGGGGCTTGCCATCACGTGTGCAGCCGTCCAATCTCTTTTTAACTTTCTGACAGCGAAATCAGGCTGAGCGACAGTTCGATGGTCAGGGGCTCGCGTTGCGGCTGGAGCTTGCACAGGCAGCGTGGATCTCGAATAGCCAACCGCCCTGGCCGTCTTAGGTGGAGGGGGGGGGGCAATACATTCTTCATAATTGATCTTAAAAGAAGAGAAAAAAGTTAGTATTGAAATAATTTTCCCCTTTTTCACAGAATAAATAAATTAGTAACCGCCCCCCAACCCCTAAACTAGCCATAATTTTGTCTAAAAGGCATTTATGACAAAGATGTAAATGGTATTAAATTTACACATAATAAAGCTATTTTTTCTTAGAAACCCCCGGCCCCTTACTGCATCACGCAAAGAAACAGTTTTGTTTTTTCACTTTACAATGATGGCGATAGAATTGAGGCATTACCCCTTCCCCCTTTTTACATAGTCCTAAAAATATTTGTTAGCATTAATTTTTTCTAGAAAGCATTTCATTCTTCCATACAGGTTGTGTAGGTCTAGCTTAATTATTGCAATCTCATTTTGCTTGAAACTTTTATTTTGACGGGAAAAACAATCCTTTTGGATCTGTGAAACCTTTTGGCTAAACCGCTATCGTAAACATGCAGGAAGTGCAATTGTGGGGTGTCAGCTAATTATAACCTTGCGGAAATGTTTTGTCAAGTTAATGACGGCTTAAATGGAAACGGTATATTAATAGCTAAGGGTTGTCACTTTAGATAGAAATTGAGAAAGAAAAATTTTATCGAAAAAAGAGAATTATTTCTATTGCAAGAATTAAAGTCGTAAACAGTGGGGGGGGGTTTACATGGTTAAAAAGAGCATATTTTATAGTCTTCTAACGACTATAAAGATAGCATGGTGGAGTTTGTATTAGAGTGGGAGGGGGGCGGATTTACCTGAATATACTGGAGGGTGACCAAGGAAAATAATATTATTTTGATAATAAAGAATGAAAATGTACTAAAACAGAACTCACATTGTAAATCGATGTAGCCAAGGCTTCTAGCTCATGAATAATATTTGTTGTTTTATCCATTGTGTCTTGGAACTATATGATAATTTAATCACAACCCATGTCCGTTATATATGAAATCTCAATTGCGAATTGCAATGTAATGGGGGAAACCCTTTATAAGCGACTCTCTTTTGGTTTTATATTGAGTTTTACTTGAATCTCTGATTCGTTTAGAAGGAGGCATGTACTTTCTGTTTCCCATTCCTGGATCATAACATTCTCCCCACCAATTATGTAAATCAAGTTCTCGGAAATTCACTTCCCCTAGATCAATACATTCCCCTAGCGATTATGTAAATCACCCCTCGTGTTATTACACCTGGCCAAACAACAACCTGACAACAACAAATAAATCGACCTTGACATCATCCACGAGACATTAATAAACCATGAATAAATGGAGTCCCGTTCGACGTTAGAGTCAATTTTAGATGACAGCATGGTGTTCGTTCAGTATTCTATGCCCATATATGGTGTCCCATCACGAGTTATAGATCAATACATTTCCCCCACTGTTAATGCGCATGTGCAAACCTCGCCCGGAGACAATTCTCCTGGACGAACTCCAACAAATCAATTTCTCAGAAATTCACTTCCCCTTCGATTACGCAATCAATTTCTCGGAAATCAATTTCCCCTAGGGAGTCTATGCCCATATATGGTGTCATCGTGGGACCTCATGATAGGTCCCTACTGACCTTGACACCATCCATTAGACTCGATCGATAATCCTTGAATAAATTATGTTCCGTCGGCGTTAGACTGCAGTGGTAGCAAGGGTGTGGGTTTGTATTCATCAGGGCCTTTCTACTATCATACAATAAATTTAATTTTCTCATACTAGATATGCATGGAGTAAGGATATCAACAGAGACTTCTGCATATGAATAGTTCAGTTTAATTAGATCACCCAATAGAGTACTATCAGTCCACAGCCAAGTTTTCTATCAAAGATAAAAAATAAATCATTCTTCTAATATTTACTCATTACTTACATCAATATTTACAATAGTTTTCAAATAAACTGTCCGGTTCTATATGAAATACATCATTATCTTCATCTAATATCACTATATCACATAGAGGGGGTGGGATACATTCAATTTCATCATCATTTATTGACATATCAATCAAAGGGATGGGCATTTCCTCAAATAAATCTCGTATTTGTATTGATGATAAACTTGGAGCCAACCGCTCATCATCCTCTATGGAAAGTCGGCCCGAAGGCCCTCGCCGTACCAGATCCTCCGACGTATACGACAGACCATCTTCCGTATAATGCACTTCTAGCACATCGTCAGTAGCATCAGTGGTTGTAGTAGTACAGAGAAGAGTTTCCTCATCAACTGAGAGGTCCCAACCAAGCCATACATTCTAAAAAGATTGAGAACACTATGATCAAAAATTTCTCTTAGAAATAATATTTTTCATCAGTGATAACACTTTTTCTGTTCGGACTAGCAAGTTTAGTTAGGTTAAAAATACCAAATTTTCCACTTTCGTTCAGATTTTTCTCAAAGAGATGGAACAATTTTAAATAATGTTCCCAAGTTTTTAATAGAAGATTGAAAAGTTCAAGTTCTCTTCTGAATTTAAACCAAATTGAAAATCACCAAATTGAAAATCATGAAGAAAATTTTTAGATTTTGAGAAAGCAAGGAGACGAGAAAGCATAGCCTTTTCAAATATTTTACTAAATACTAATAAAATTGAAAGTGAACGATAATTGGCTGGTTCATTTCCTGTGCTTTAGAAATATTTAAAAAAGCTTCTAAAATAGAATTTTAGAAAATTTGAGTTTGGGGGGAAGGGGGATTTCAAACACATCTTCCCATAACATAAATTGTCCTCTAAAGTTGATTCTGATGTTTATAGCACTTTATATCTTAGTGCTTTGGAAATATTTAAAAAAGCTTCTAAAGTAGAATTTTGTAAATTTGAGTTTGGGGGAAGAGGGTTATCAAGAACATCTTCCCGTAATATAACGTGTCCTCTAAAGTTGATTCTGATGTTTTCTGTTGTTTCTAAGGGGAATTATTGATTCTAACGAAAGGGGAATTGTCTCTGGGACAAAGTTTGCACATGCGCAATGACGGGGGGGGGGAAGAGATGTATTGATCTAGTGCAAGAGGGGGAAATGAATTTCCGAGAACTTGATTGCGTAATCGACTAGGACAAGTGAATTTCTGAGAACTTGATTTACATAATCGCTGGGGAAAATGAGTCCCCCTGCTCAACTGCGCTATAATCAACATTAAAAAAATCAGCTAAAAACTCATCAATGTTATCAGGAATTTCATTAATGATACCTTGCTGTGACATTTCACTGTCACAAAACTCCACAGGCGCGTCTTCTTCTCCAACTGACGAGCAGGGGGGAGATTGTGAATATGGAACCAAAACAACCTTTAAAAAAAATAGCTTATTTTCAAAGTGCTAAATCACTCCTATTTTTAAAAATTGGATTTTATTTAAAAACGCGCTTAGCAGTAGCATGTAGTTCCCTACTCTATATATATTCTGAAAGTTCCAACTTAATAAATCTAAAAGATGACATAGAAGGTTTTGATTTTGTTCAAACAACCCATCAAAAAAATTTCATATTAATACGCTTTATCTTTTTAAAAAAAACGCGGTATTTAATTGATAACCTATCCCTTTCTGTCTATATACAATTGTTTTTAAATAAAAGCAGTTTATAACGCAAAGATTTTGCTATGAGGAAATTATGATCAGAATATAGTGCCTTTTTTGGCTTCACTATGAGAATTCAACAGACTGAATGTATACAATAATTGATCTGATTTAAAAGGGAGAACAATGTCTTTTAATATCTCTGACACACTTTTACTTAGAAATTAACGAAAAATATTATTATGAGGTTGAAAAATAGCGAAGATGCCTACAGTAGACAGAGAAAATCGGAAAGATTAAAAAAGAGCGGTTTCTTTGACAGGTAAAAAAATTACATTATATTTAGATATCCCTGAGGGAGGGGGGAGCAGAGAAATTTAAAACAAGGGGTGTGGGATTATAGCTAAAATAACATTTTTAATATCTCTGACACACTTTTACAGTGTTGAAAAATAGTGAAAAGAAAAGACAAAAAAGTTGGAAGAAATAGATTGATATTTCTATAACCAGGTAAGAAATGCTTACATTGTATATTTCGGCTGTAGTTGAGTTTCAGATGGACCGGGTAAAGCATGATGGAGGGCGGACGGGCCGCTGACGTTATGTTCTTGCGCAGATTGGGCTGCGGCTTGTGCAGTAGGGCCAGTAACAGTACAGACTTGTGCTGTCGATCCAGCGATGTCACGGGCTTGCACAGATGAAACAGCAGGGTTCTTCATCCTTATGGCCCATTGTCTTTTTGGCTTTTGCCCAGACTGCATAGGGGCTGGCACTGATGGGGCCGCCTGACCCTCCCATGCTCTCTTTTCAGGTGGAGGTGCACATTCTTCATAATTTGCCTTAAAAAGAAGAAAAAATTTAGTATTGAAATAATTTTCCCCTTTTTTACAGAAAAAAATTAGTACCCCCCAACCCCCTAACCCAAATTTTGTCTAGAAAGCATTTATCAGAAAGAAGCCCCCTCCCCTAAACCAAAAAAGCAAAGCGAAAAGTAAAATTTGAGTAGAAATATACTATGCTTGGAAATCATGTTTTTATTGCACAACTTGTGAAAAAAATAAGTTACAATCACTAGTTTGTAGCCTTAGGATAGAAATCAATGTTTCTATTTTTACCATTTAGAAATTTTTTTAAATGTTCCAGTCTATATGCTTTAAAATAGAAAAAAAGTTTGTTAACCCAGCAGCTTATAGGCTATATATTTATTTAAACATTGTTATTTAATAGGACATTGTTTATTTAATAGTTTTCAAATAAACATTTTCCGGTTCTATATGAAATACATCATTATCTTCATCTAATATCACTATATCACATAGAGGGGGTGGGATATATTCAATTTCATCATCATTTATTGATATATCAATCAAAGGGATGGGCATTTCCTCAAATAAATCTTCTCGTATTCGTATTGATGATAAACTTGGAGCCAACCGCTCGTCATCCTCTATGCAAAGTCGGCCCGAAGGCCCTCGCCGTACCAGATCCTGCGACGTATACGATAGACCATCTTCCGTATAATGTACTTCTAGCACATTTTCAGTAACATCAGTGGTTGTAGTAGTACAGAGAAGAACCTCCTCATCAACTGAGAGGTCCCAACCAAGCCATACATCCTAAAAAGATTGAGAACACTATGATCAAAAATTTCTCTTAGAAATAATATTTTTCATCAGTGATAACACTTTTTCTGTTCGGACTAGCAAGTTTAGTTAGGTTAAAAATACCAAATTTTCCACTTCAGTTCAGATTTTTCTCAAAAATCAGATTTAACCATCGACCTCATCGATCTCTGTCCAACTCAAGCCCTCGGGAAGTTCATTGCAGTGAAAATACATTTGATGCTTTTCTGAGGCAATACTCCAGCGAAAAAGAAAAAAATGTGAAGAAAAAGAAATTGAATTTCGGTGATGTTGACTATCTTAATAGAACCACCAATTTTATGGAAAAGAGAAATTCTCTATGGAGCACTGAACTTTTTAAAGTGTTCAAAATACTGGACACCGAACCCACGACATATCGACTGCGAGATACTAAAGATTATGAGATTCTCAGAGGTTTTTATGAATATGAACAGCAAAAAGGTAGAAACACTAGCGAAATTTATCAAATTGAAAAGTTATTAAAGAGTCGTACTCACAGGGGCCAGAGACAGTTGCTTTTTTGCTGGCTAGGATACAACTCTGATTTTGATTCTTGGGTCAGTGCTGGAGATATTAACAATGCCCAATGTTTTCTATGTGACTTTCATGTCCAATGTTTCTGATCCTCTCTATAATGGCTTGAATAGAACAAGTGATTTTTGGACGAAACTCTCCCCCACCATCAAATTCGATGACAATGGAAAGTATGAAGTGGCTCTTGTCGACTGTATTCTCAAAAATACCTACGACATCCTGAGAAAAGATCGTAAATATGAAATAAAAATTACCCTATGATTGGCCGCCACCACCCTCAGGTGATCAAGAACAAATTCAAAAGATCAATAGGATGGATTATCCATATATTGAATTACCCTACGAGGAACTCACCTGTATGAATGATTTATGTCGTTCTATTAATAAAAGAATTTCCGCTCGTAAAAAAGGAGCTTTTCATTTCAACTGTTCAAAAGAGGAGGGAAAGATCTACATTAGTTCACCTATTACCAATGAAAAGTTTATTCTCAATGATAATCTAAAGGATTTTCTTGGATTTAAGTTCAATATAATCAACGGCAAAAGTGCGGAAAACACTAATTTCATTTTTGCTGACTACCCGCCTGCCTTCTCCACGGACACATGTATATTTCTCTACGCTTCATTTGTGGAAACATCCCGGGTTGGTACTTTTCAATTCACTAACCTCGTCGGTAACAAAAAAGATTAACGGTGGTTTTAACACTGAATGTATGGATGTGAGCCTACTGTGCTACGCCGACGACATATTACTGGTGAGCACATCGCTTTGTAACCTTCAAGCTAATATCGATCTCCTAAGTCGAGGTTATACTAATATTGGTCTGGTTATTAACCCTGCTAAAACAGAATTTCTTGTATTTGAACCCCCGCGTGCGCCGTCTGAAGTTGCCCGTCGCGAGGCTACCCGTGTTACCGTTGCAGGGCAAGTAGTACTTCCAAGCCGCAAGTTGAAGTACCTAGGTATCACATATGGAAGCGACCTCAGAAGCTCGCGTGCTCTTTTTGTTGACCAGGTTCTGTCGGGTTTTCGGTCTGGGTATGCTAAGCTTGCAGCTCTGAAGTTTAAATTTAATAAGCATATCCTTGCTAGGTTGTATCGTGCCGTCGCTCTTCCCTTTGCTCACTACATCTCACCCGTTTGGCATTGGCTATCGAATTCGGATATGTTGCGAATCCGTTCAGGCTTTTGCAAATATTTAAAGTTTCTGCTTGGTCTGCCACTTTACCTCCGTAACACTGGTCTGCTAGAAAAGTATCATATACCTGATCCTGTTGAGTTCATGCCGAATTTTGAAAAACAAGCTCTCGTGAAACACAGGGCACTATTATTTGATTTCCCAGCGACTTTCTTGCTTGATAGTTGAAGTGTGATTTGTTTGTATTTAGTAGATTATTATGTTCGGTTGATTTGTTTTCGTCTTTATTTTCTCTTTTCTTTTGTTTTGCTCCGCTTCTTCATGCTTCTTTTTTATAAGCGGGTTTGTAATAAATTATTATTATTATTATTATTATTCAAATGTTCCCCTCCTACGAGGTCTTGAACGAAAAACCAATCAAGAATATATTCACCATTTCAATATAAAGCATCTTCAGTATATTCCCGTAAACACTTCCTATTTCGAACTCAGTCAGTTAACTCTAAGAAGTGACGTAGCTGATCCCCTAGCAATTTCAAATGGATAGGATCCGATTACTTGCATTGTTCGTTCCATTATTCAAAAACAAGATGTCTAACAGAAGATTGGAGTTCATTTGTCCTGTTATTCACTGCTATGTTAATACTCTTGACCCAAGACAACCGGACAATGCAATAGACTATTACAAAGGGCATTCGTCAAGGTCTTGCTATGGTCTTTGCATGTGGTTTGCTATGTTCTTTTGTTCTTCAGTACTGTCCGCAAGAGAAATAAAATACTAAACGAGAGAGGTTTAGAATTCTCTGCAGTTGTCAATTGGAGCTCTGGTAGAGATTTTAAAAAAAGTGCTTTGGGAAATCTTTGGTCCTATGTACAAACCCTAGGCGAAGGAATAAAGGAAAATGGAAATGGTTTAAAAGTTTAAGAAACAATGCATATCCCATCAATTTCTACTCAGGTCAAACGTAAAAGACATCACCCCTGTCAAAAAAAAGTGGTAATAAGCTGATGCGCACTGTAAATAGTAGAAGAAGTAGCCCAAGGAAGGAAATAGTTGGATTGAAACTAGTTGTCTTGTCTTAAAATATCCTACCTAACGTATAAGGATTCTCAGACTTCAATCACTGCCCCATTTAATCTATTCAATGCTGAAAATTTTGATGTGACTGTCAAACATGGACACTATGAACAATTTTATCCTCAAGCGTCCCTATACGATAATCTTCAGTTTCAAATTCATTCCAATGTAAATTTTTTTATGGACAAATTTTTAACATTTACATATTTATAACCGAAAGTTCGGAAATCTAATCATACATTGCTAATTTTTGCCGATAGAACGTTCTATCAAAATTGTATGTCGCATAATTTATTTCGTCAAATCAGTGTCTACATTAATGGCACGCTGGTGAGCACAAGCAACAATCTATCAAATTATACAAGATATATGCAATTCATGCTGATGACACCTAAGTCATACAAGGAATTGAGAGGCACCTCCAATGGATATGAATATATTACTAATACTGATAGTACAGATGCACTTAAAAATGCAACTACTAGTGTATTACATCTAGTTTGAAAAATCTATCATGAAATATTTAATATGACCCAAAGGTTGCCCCCCAATATTAAAGCGAAAATAAAATTGCAAATTTCATCATCTAGTTTCATATTGAGAAAAGAACGGGCCGCCAATCCTCATCTAACCCTCTGTTTTATCTGGCAAATGTTTCATGTACACTAACAACAAGTTTTGAGTTATGTTGCTTTGACAGTGGAAAAACTGAGATCCAGGGGAAATGACATAAAACTTCTTTGTCCTCATACATTCATCCAGCAACGTTACATTAGAATGGGGTCAAATACATTCGCTGATTCCTTTTTTATCAAGGGCGAAAGTCTATCAAAGTTTAACACGGCGTTTGTAAAAAGTGCCAATGCATTAAGTTCGTAAACTGGTTGTCCAAATAAACTTGAAATGGTTGGGCTTTCATCTCTTGTCTGCAAAGTAAACGGAATCCCACTCTACAATCTATCTTTTGATAAATCCTATAGAACA
>NC_142806.1:2644949-2696220 GCF_049724085.1 Artemia sp. Qi Xiang Cuo | reverse complement strand
TAGTCTTTCTTTTATGTTACGCCATGTAAGGATAACTATGGTTGGAACAGAACTTTATCTCAGGTTCTATGTTTGACACATTGTCTTTGATTCTTGTTTTAATGATACACAATCATTGAGGGCTTATTCATTGGGATTTCGGCTAAAATAACTTGGTTTGGTCTCTTCTCTAACACTTTATTTTGGAAAAGTTTGCACGTACAGTTTTTATTTCCCGCAAAATTGATTATGATTGGTTCTTCTTCTCATGGAGAATAGTTTGGTTTCGTGACATATAATAATGATTGGATAGGGTCAAAACTTAAGCTTGGGATCTTGGTTCAACATAGTGTCTCTGATTTTGGGCTTAAGATATATAATCTTTGAGGGATTGACTCCATAGTTATTCTTGGTCCTTAGGATTTAATGCTTGGGACCTTGCCGTCTAATGATAGTCATCGACGGATTTTATGAAGTTTTACGACATTGCGGTCTTGGTGGTTCTCTAGGTAATCATTAATTCAGGTATGTACCTATGTATGGGGTTCTTGGTTTGTCGATATTGTTTGGGGGTAGTGTTACCTGGTACTAGGCTTGGGTGACTTGGATTGTCATCAGGGTATTGTCTTCAGGGGTTTCCTTGGTGAGTACTTATCGGTGGTTGACGAATGATGAGAGTAGATGCTACTGGGTTGTATCCGTGTTGCGTGCTGGTACACCAATAGTTAATTTGCACTGATTACTCTGCTTCCTGGAATATAAATATCTTGGCGGAATCACATGGTCTTTATAATGACATAAGTTAAAACATATATAGCAATAATACACAATTTATACGATATTATACGGGGACTATTGTCTGAAATAATAGTCGTGAATACTCGGACTAATAATATTAATTTAATATGGGTATGATTAAACTCCAAAATTAAACGAATAAAAGCAATCTTCATGCCTTTACATGCATCATTCTCGTATATGGAAATTATTTGTTGAAATATTAGTTATGATTAGTCGAACTAATAATATCAATTTAATACGGGTCCGTTTAAATTCAATGATAAAATGGGACTCGAAAACAGCGAACATGTGGTAGATGCGGGTCGTCTCCTACCGGCCGCGCCAAGTCTAATGGGGGGGGGGTTCGATAAAAAGAGTTTTTGTTCTTATACTTTAATTTATTTCTTTGTATATGAATTTTTCAGTTAATTATTTATATGGGTAATTTTCAGTTAAACTCTTAGTTGACGGTTCGCGAGTAGCATACCTGAGTGGAGGCGGAATTTCGCGTGTGGGGAGCTTAAATTAGCGGTTCAAATGGGGAGCTTGTATTAATGGCCATACTGAGTCGAAATCAGATTGAAGGGTTTCAGGTTCCCTTGAGAGCGATCGGAGCCGTAAGGACTAACTATCCTGAGAAATACCAACATAAAGAGAATAAAATAAGAAAGTACGAATAACGTTCAATAAAACTGTTTTTAGATTCGCATAAAATTCACATAATAGACTCACAATCGATTCCAAAAGACTGTCGCAAGACTCGTAAAAGACTGCTAAAAGACTGGCTCAAAAATCGCTAAGTCCTAACTATATACCCCCTCCAATTTAGCCACAGGTTACGTTCAGGCGTTACTAAAAAGTACATTACACTGATTGTATTGGTTCCACTGTATGTCCTATATTTCTATTGGATAGTGATATGCCAATGGGCTACTTGAGTTTAATTACGATTTATAACCTTTAAGATATCACTTTGAGTCTTGAGACAGTCTTTTTTAATCAATTGTGAGTCTATTATGTTAGTTTTATTCGAATCTAAAAACAGTCTTATTGAACATTATTCGTATTGCCCCAGTGAACAACTTTTAGTGTCTTTTACTGCAAAGTGCTTTTCATATTCCCGATTGCTTTGTGAGACTACATATATGACGACATTACTTTTAAGTCCATTACCTACTCACTCTATTTGGCGAAAGGGCCAAAGAGTTTCTATTGACTAACACATTAGGTTATATGATGATATAATGATTATTATTCCTCCACCTAATATTAAAATTCCTTCACCTGATATGCTAATAATTCTACATGGTTTTAACTAATTAAGATCTACTTTTACGACTATTTTATCACTTAAAATGGTACATATTCGCTTTTTTTTAATACATGACTATACTTCCACCTTATGCTATAATGATACGATAAATAACTAACTTCAAGAGCACTGATATATATGTTGTATATAAGGACCTATATAATTTATTGTTGCATAAAGGACCTACCAAGTATGGAGATCGAATGCCCACATTAAATCCAAAGTGAAAATGTAAGAACTCCTTCTGGTTGAGCAACAGTTATCACATTGATTGAAATATTTTAGCCAATAATATAATAAACAAACAAGTTTTAAACAACGCGTTTCGATTTGA
The DNA here is from genome assembly GCF_049724085.1 of Artemia sp. Qi Xiang Cuo. Taxonomy (NCBI): domain Eukaryota; kingdom Metazoa; phylum Arthropoda; class Branchiopoda; order Anostraca; family Artemiidae; genus Artemia; species Artemia sp. Qi Xiang Cuo. The sequence goes on along the minus strand of NC_142806.1, from coordinate 2,693,815 downwards.
TTCGCAGTTAACGAGGATGATAATAGGAAAGACGTTCTTCGTCCAATTCAATATCCATGGCCTCATAAAGGATATTGATTTGTTTTTTCCAACTTGGAATCACGTTCCCTTGAAGTCCCTGGAACACCCAGGGACACCATTTGGAATGGCAATTTAAAGGACTAATGTTATCAGCATGTAAATTTTTGAAACATTCTTGGCACTGAATGTTGTTCCATCCACACAAAATTAACTTGAGATAATTTGAGCACCAACGTGATTCCTTTTGGTTGATCTTTCTTAAAATCCAATCAATGAGGAGATTATACTCCCTCATTGTATTGCAAAATTCAGCTTTGAACCTAACTGGAGATTCACATTCAGTCTTCTTTGATTTACATCGCATTTATTTCTTAATTTCTGCAATGATTTGTTGGGCTTTAGGGATTTGCATGAATAGTACTGAGTAGGGTAGCCTGTAGTCCCGAGATGAACATTTTTCTGAATGCCCACTCATCATTTTTGATTGCTCTTCGATGCTTCCTGTTTTTATAAGAAGTCGGTTTTCACAGTTTTGGCAAATAATATTATCATCATTATTCACCCAGCCAAACCTTGATAAATAGTTCGGGGATACCTCGTCGGGCAACTCCTGCGATTCACTTTCGCTGTACGTCTTAATTCTCTCGGAATTTCTTTCTGTCATTTTTGGAAGATCTGTCTTGCTGAACGGGTTCGACAACTTTTATTCGTTTGGCAAGCAGTATAGCAGATGACAAATGACTTGGATCAAGAATTTTTCTTCCCAGCAGTTTCTTGTTGCCCTCAGAGGCTCCTTTTTGAAAGACTGGTAGTGCGTTTTCAATGTCTACATCTGTGTCCGTGACAAAGTATTTGGCAACCCAATCACTCCAATTCCTGTTAGCTGAGTCGTCAATGTCACCATGGACGAGCCGATTATTGTAGTCATAGTGTTGACTGTAAATGCTCTGATTTTTTTCCTTCTCATCTTTTTTGGTCAAAAATTTTTGTAAGAGCGCGAGAAATACTTCATCTTTTTTTTTTCTTCGAGTTCGCGCATGCGCTTTTGAATTTCGTGATCACATCGAGCAATATCACTATACTTGCTATTGCACCTTTGAGAAAACCAAAATCTAATTTTTGAATATTCTGATGTAAATGCAATTTTAAATTGAAGCTGATTGAGCATTTTGGACGATTAGCTCGATTACTACGTCACTGTTCACTTTAAATGTATTTTATCCTTTGGTTTCTGTGCTTCAAAAAATAGATTTTAGTTGTTTCCTCTACACGGGGATGCAAACCAAATTTCGGAATTGTCAATTACGGGGGTGACCATCTGAGAGATTTGAACTCTTTGCATTGTTTTTGAGGGGATCCTTGATAAAATTTAATTCTGCTGTTATGTGGGAATCAGAACAAATGTTAAGGGCCCGATCGACGAGGGATATTACAACTGCTCTTTTAACTTGTGGGGGGTCGTTTGATTTAAAATGCAAATATCTATTATTTTGTGTTGGTTTTCTATAAATAGTAAAATTGAGTTGATCGAAGCTACAAATAACGCATCTAGGAATGGGATTTTATTTGCGATTTCGATTTCTAAAGTAAACTGTAAATTTATATCGTATGTATTAAGGTGATCTTAAAAACCCTTAAGCTCATTTCCCCCATAGTTCCAGAGTGAAATTACATCACTCTGGAACAAAAAAAAGAAGGTTTAGTTATGAAAAAAAGTAAAAATAAAAATTCAAACTTACCCCTCCATAGCATGGAAGGTTTTTCTTCTTCTTCACTTATTTTTTCCTTTTGCAAATTCTTCAGCACATTTCTAAAATTCGTCAACTGTGTCTCAAAAGCTTCCGGAATTGAAAGACTACTCTTCAAATATGTGATTTCATCTTCATTTCGAGAGAGCCTAAAATTAAAAATAACATTGACTAGACTTACAATGTACAGAAATAAAACATACTACTATGTATGTTAGGGGGAGCTACTTAGGGGGAAGTCCCAGGACCAGGTCCCCAGCGAAACCCATTATTTCTCAGACTTCTGGGTGCAGTGAGAATGGAAAAACACTTTTCCTCTCAGCATGTCAATTTAATAGAATTTTTTTGCCAAAAATCAGTGAACTGTTTTCTTGGTAAATAGTATCTGAGACTAGCTTTGTTTTGCTCACAACCTAGCTTGAATGTGTTCCTTTATTTTTCCTAAGTATAAACATCAGTTTTACTAACTAATTTTGGCATATACAAATAAATCAAATACCTTAGTTCAACTTGTTTTTGACGAACTTCCATATTTACAATCCTAGCTTCTAAAACTTCTACACGAGCAACAAAACCAGCCACAAGTTCCTTCTGAAGTCCTGGACTTGCTGGAAATGACATCTTTTCTGGCAATTTCTACCCTACCATACTGCAATTTCAGTTCTTTTTCAAGTACTTCCATTTGTGATATCTTAATTTCTAAATCTTGCACACGGTTAACATAAGCAGCCAACACATCATAAAGTTCCTTCTCCTGAAGTCTAGTCAACTTTGTTGGACTTCCTGGAGTTGCTGGCGTGGACATAGTTTCTGGCGATTTCTACCCTACAATATGAACTGCCATCGACGGATACTAGCGAACAACTACATAATCCGTCGATGGCAGTTCATATTTTTTGGATTTTGTGCAAATCACGGATATTGGCGAATAACTCGATTTTATGGCTGTTAGGTAGTGGGTTTTAATTCTTTTAACTTTTGGCTTTTATTGATACATCATTTTGTTTCGCGCTGAAGAAAAGAGGCGTCTGTCCTCTGAAAATATTCGCTTTGTTTTTTTTTCAGTATCTTAATTTGGCCTATAAAAAACCCATTTTTGATCGTTTTTCTTTATTTATGTGATGTCAGGCCTATGTGGTTTAAGAAATTATCTTCCATTACCTTGTGTAGGTATTCCCTAACATTTTGTGTTTCGTCGAAACATACAGTTCCGTGTTTTAATTTGTGTGTTGAACTGGTTTCAACAAATCTTTCTCGGAACGCTTTTAGCAATTTTTCTATTGAGTTTATTGGAAGGTTGTTATCTTCCCCTATTATATTTTCTATTTGTTTTAGGAATGTTAATGCTTGCCTCTTAAGTATAATTGATAACATGCCTACTAATGATTTTAAGTCCGTTTGAGTTACTTCTACGAATTGGTTTAATTGGATACTAAATTCATCTACATCTGATTCTCCGTTATATGAGGGAAGGGATTTTGAAATTTATACTGTTATGGCAATAAGTTTTTGCTTAGCAATTGTTCGTTTGGATCTAACGACATATTGATTCGTTTTTTTTGTAAATAAATTAAAATTCGGCACTGGTTTTATTTTTTTTTGATATCATTCAAATTTGACACTTCCAAATTATATTTCTTTTGTTACTATTTTAAGGGGATGTAGACCTAACAAAATATTGCACTTTAAGCCATGCACAAAATATTGTACTTTCCTCATGCGTAATATTTCTCAATAATATTTTTTTTGTAGAAAATTTCGTCCTTGTGATTTGCTCCTTTAAACAGACCGCGCCAATTCTAATGGGGGGGGGTTTTCAATAATTAAAAAAGTTTTGTTCTTATTTTAAAAGACTGGCTCAAAATTAAAAGACTGGCTCAAAAATCGCTAAGTCCTAACTATCTACTCTCTCCAATTTCGCCAGAGGTTACGTTCAGGCGTTACTAAAAAGTGCATTACACTGATTCTATTGGTTTCAATGTATGTCCTATATTTCTATTGAATAGTGATACATCAATGGGCTGCTTAACTTTAATTATAATTTATATCTTTTAACATGTCACCTTGGAATTTTCATAACATAACAAAGTTTTCTATTGTAACTTTTTGCTAGCGAAGTGTCACTTAGATTCCAGAAGACTTATAATTTACTTCTGTGAAAGTTGTTAAAGGACAATACGATTTAGTTACATTGAGATACATAGTTCTAAACTTAGTTTTCAGAACAATGCAATTAGATTACACAAGAATATTTGGTATATCGAGTGACAATTTTTTGTATAGTATATTCTACCATCTCTTGATACTTTGGAATTTCAAGCTCTTAAGATTTAAATTACATTGTTAGTCACCTGTCATATAAGATTTGGTCAGACTGATATTTATTGCATACTTTGGCTACGTGAAGTCGGATTTATTTATTACATTTTCTGTGGGAAATATTCTTAAATTGTATGTTTCAATTAAATATATTTGTTTCACTATTTTGAATTGAACGCTTGAGACTTGCTCGATCTGTAGGCTACTTGAATTTTCGGGTTCATATTTTGGGTGATGTTATTTTACTTGGGTAACTTTAATTGGAAAATTTTGATGTTTTTGAAAATTGATCCCATTAAAAATATGAATTGCCCCGGGCGTTACGGGCAAATTCCATTAGATTCCTGCTTTCTTCACTTGCTTCACTAGAGGGGAAATTTTCCCCCATTTCCGTGACGGTACATATACAAATATGTACCGTGAGTAATATGTGACATATTTAAAATACAAAATTTCGTTCCTTCTAAAGATAATTCCGACTTCCTCTAATTAAGTTTAGATCTAGTTTCAAAAAAGAAAAGTTCTTAATCAGCAAAAAGAAAAACTGCCTTTTAGTTTCAGCCAAACCTCGGCGCTAATCACGGGAGACGGTATATATATATATATATATATATATATATATATATATATATATATATATATATATATATATATATATATATATATATATATATATATAAAGTAAGATACAAAGTGTTAGTTAATATCCCAGATCCTAGCTATAATGCCATACAAAATATCTTTCCATATAGTTGTTTATTTTTTATATTGTTTGTAGCTTTAGTGTTTATTTTATATTAATTGCTGTTCATTATAGTAGAGTATCTGAATGGTGCCTGTTTAAGCCTAAAGAAATCATTGAAAATTACAGCTGGCATCTGGAGGAGTATGAAGATAGTCTTCAGGAGGCATTGAGAGATGTTCCTGAAATACGAGGCGGAAATACGTGGACTTCAGTAGGATATTTAGACTCTCCACGAAACGAAGGTTTTATTTATCTCTCAGATCCTCTCTGTTTTCTGTGGAGTTATTCTAGGGACTATGTTATGCCCAGTTTTATTTTTAGTCATGATTGGAAATATTGCCACTAATATGGAAGTAAATAGAAATACGCTGATGGATTTAGCCTAGTAGAAATATGTGTTAAGGGTGAATCTAGGAGGGCTGCGGTAATTATTGATGATGTCAAAGTCTTCACTAGTGGCTGTGAATGGAAAAAAGTAAAATTTTACAGTTTAATTTTTTGAAGAATTTTAACCCTGAAGTTAATTTTTCTGTTCCTGAACAACTAATTCCAGATATAAATAAAAGAAATAACTATCATTTCTAACCTTAATTTATTTATGTGTGGGGGGCGCTGTTTGTACAATTTGTGAAGAGAGGTAATGCTAGCTTTCAAATGTTAAAATTGATGACAAAATTTCATGTAATATCATCCCATGTATAATAATATACATTTAGTACTAATATAGTAATAATATACTTTTGTTCCTTTTAAAAGTTTTCGTTTAAAGGCTATGCTTTGTATTTTGAATATTAATAATTATCTTGTGTTTGCCTCTGCTATTGTCCTCGTCATTTTTGCAATGAATATTGACTACTATTGTTGTAAGTCAGATTCAAAAGAAGGTTAACATTCTTGAACTCATTTCTACTGTTTCTGTTTGAGGTAAAATTCTAGACGAGGGGCTTCTGCCTATCTTGAAAAGTAGGTAAATTAGGCAAATGAAACTTTCCAGATTTGATCCAGAGCCTCACTGATCCCTTGGGACGATTTTTCGAAATACATACATCCACCCCTCCCCCCTACAAAGGACCCTTTGACGACCTTTTATAATCTTTATGTTATAAAGGTGAACCCTTGAGAAATAGATTTACTGCTCAAATGAAAATCTTTTGATTCAAATCAACTTCAGGGACTGTGGTGAAAAAATTGAGAGCGATTGCTAATTGGAGAAAAAACCCAGACAGATAGTCTCAGCGAGAGGCAAAACTGGCATAAGCATTTTTTAGAACTGTATAAAAATGATGTCATTTCACTTGTTGATAGATAGTCTATCATCCATCCTAGGGCAGAACCAATGTAGATAGGCATGGAATAAGGGTAACTCAAATAGTATATGAGTTCTATGAGCCATTTGGAGGCAATTGGAGACCCCAAATAACAGGTTTTCAGAGCTTTATGACTGACCATGACCACAGGACTAAGCATGGGCAGTCTTTCTGTTTTTAAAGTACATCTATATGTTCTGTTTTTACAAAAAATAAACTGAAAAGAGATAAATGAGTTGTTTTTATTTACCTGTTCTGTTTCTATAATAACAATTTTGTCCTATTTCTGTTTTTTTCTACCTTTTTTTTATGTTCTCGATTTTACTTTATTGATTCGAGAAAGAGACAATCAGAAATTTCGAACTTACAAAATAGTGTTTTAAATCATAATTTGAAATTTTGAAGAAGTGTGGTTATGCCCCTTAGGCTACAGTTTTTGGAATTTGAGTGTCAATATAAAGTAGAAATAAGTAAAATGATGGCACTCAGTATGTCTAACATATCAAATAGTGCTGCTAGATTGTTTCTGCTAGGCAAAATTAGGGCTTAGAAGTCAGATGAGAGTTGGTATGTGTGTAAATAGGAGAATGGTTAAAGTGCAGTTTTGTTCCACTAAAACAACTTATTTTTTAGTGTATATTATTCAGTCAATTGAACAGCAAAGTTGCATAGATACTGTCTAGGTGAAGCAGGATACAAATAAATCATTTATTACTGTATGTCCTGGTTCTATTGGTAGAGCCTCTGTATCCTACAGTACATGGGGACTATAATGCACCTTTAACCGGGAAAACTTTAATTCAACGGTTTTTATGGAATTTATGCTTCTAGATAACAGTGACTTGCTATGATTGCCATATTAGCCTATTTATCATAAATACTGATTATTAATTGCAAATTTTCTTAAATGTTTAGTCAGAGTGGAATTTAAATGTATTGAAGTCTTGTCCAGTAGAAATATATGTTTTTGCTGGTACGTTTTATTGCATCAACATAACAAGAAATATGCTTTTTCTCATATTAATAAAACCATCTCTATATAGAATCAATGAAAACCACCCTTTCGAGGAAAAGCCTAGAGTTGAAACAGTGGCCTAACTAGCTGATTCTGGCGTAACTGGCCAAAGTCTTATAAAATGCTGATACACTTTTCTCATTCTGTAGGAGACCCCATCCTCCGGTGAATACGGTAATTTTTGCCATACAACACTATAAATTAAAAAAAAAAGAAATGTCACTAAGCAGTATATTGTTTCTTGTATATTTATCTTAAACACCTTTTATATGAGATATGAGATATATGAGATATACATTTATTAAAAAAGAAAACAAACACTATTCGCCTTTCGCCTGCCAAGAAAGACAATAAGCTTGAAAGGGCAAGCGAGGTTATCACTCTCAGCTAATTAAAATAACATTCATACCTTGCTACTCAACACACAAGAAAATTATCTGATGAAGGAATAAAGGAAAAAAAAGAGAAAGAGGAAAAGACAAGAATTAGATAGAAAAAAAGCAAACTAAATCGGGGAAATACCTTAAATAGAATGACAACCTGGAGTGGGCATAACACCAAATTCACTCACGAGATAAAAGAAACTTCTTTGCCCGTGACTTGAAAGCCAGAAGAGTAGGCGCATTTTTCACACACTCGGGCAATATATTCCAAACATGGGGACCATAATGGCGAATCACAAAAGATGCCCGAGTGGTGCTCCTAAACTCATGAGTTAAGTCATCAGCTTTTCTTGTATTATGATCATGAATGTCTCTATTAAAAGTAAAAATATTTTCAAAAGCAGGGTTGAGCAGCTGATTCAAATATTTATACGAGAAGATCGCGACTTGGTAATCTCGAGTTTGGGATACATCCATTAACTTATTCTTTTTAAAATGCTCATAAGCAGGAACCTCATCAGAATCATCAAATTCAGATAATAATTTTACATCTCTATTCTGAAGTTTTTGTACTCTTTTGAAACATGTAACAAAATTACTTGCCCATATAGAGCATCAGTAGCTAATATATGGGTAAAATGTAGAAAAATAAATCATTTTCAGGATCTTTTTTGGGACTAGATTTTTAATTCTTCGCATCACCCCAAGGCCTCTGTTTAATTTTTCAGCTATTGCACTGGAATGGCTTTTTCACGACAGGTTTTCATCAATTAAAAACCCCAAATACTTCGTTGTTGCTACTCTCTTTATCACATTTTCTTGAACTGTGATATAGTCATTTCCAGCACTAGAAGAAAGTCTAGAAAATATCATGAAAAAGGTTTTAGAAAAGTTTAGGGTTAACATATTTTGCTGAGAAAAAGTTGGAAATTCAGAAACTGCATTATGAATTTTATTATATAAAACATCAAGTGAAGGCGCTGCCAGAAAGAGCAAAGTGTCATCTGCAAACAGGATGACACCAGCCTCTGACAGGTAATGTTTAACTCGATCAATGAAAATAATGAAAAGTAGAGGTCCCAAGATTGACCCTTGTGTGACCCCACACTCTATTTTCTTTTTTTAAGATAAAAATTACTCATTCTGAACTATCTTATACCGATTGTGTAGATACGATGAAAACCACTCCAGACTTGAACCCTTCACCCCAATCGAGTCAAGAGCTTGAATAAGCTCTGAGTGGTCCACCGTATCGAACGTTTTTTTCATTTCCAAAAACCCACCTGCAGGCATGAGACCAGCTTCAAATGCATCACTAATCCAATCAACCAACTTCAGAACTGCTATATCCGTAGATAGCCCTTTTCTGAACCCAAATTTATTTTCCATTAGAATTTTATTCTTTTCAATTTAATAACTTAACTGGGCATGTACCACTTTCTCATATAACTTAGAGAAAAATGGGAGAATAGATATAGGTCTTCGATTCGATGGGTCATCTTTTTCCCTCCTTTATGAAGAGGAATCACTCTTGCAATCTTTAGTGCTTCCGGGAAGACTCCAAGATCTAAAGAAAGGTTGATGAGGTGCGTCATCACAGGTAAGACACTCGTTTTTGCGGCCTTTATGAGTTTCAGGGAAAACTCGTCCATCCCGCTAGAGCTTGACTTCATCGTACCCAAGAATCGTGCCACTTCCCGTTCCGAATACCTTGCAAACTCAAAGGAATTCTGACTTACAGGCTGTCTTTTAACGACAGATCCAAAGCTCGCAGATGTGTGTAGTTTAGCCCGCGCTTGATCGCAAAGTCTTTTTCCTTCATTTGCAAAATAACCCACAGAAATACAGATATGTCTTGAGAATCAGTAAGACGACCTCCTGTTGTCTCCATGACTCTCACCTCCTTACTCTGAAATTTACAATAGAGTTTATTTATTGTTTTCCATGTATTTTTCATATCCCCTTGATTTTCATGAAATTCATTTTGGAAATAAATTTTCTGAGCATTCCGTTTGGCTGAATTTAAAATATTCCGAAATCTTTTGAAATTTATAAAACTATCATCTGAATGATCCTTTAAATAATTCACATAAAGTTTGTTTTTCTGCTTTATTGAAACTAGAATAGCTTTTGATATCCATGGTTTCTTAGGAAAATTTCTATTAGGGTTTATTCTTCGCAAGGGACATGTTTCATTCATTACATTCGTCACTATCTCACTGAATAGGTCATATGCAGTATTTGAACACTTTTCATTTATTACACGTGAGAAATTTGTTTCATCCATCATATTTGCAAAACTCTTTAGGTTTTTATTATTCATTTCACGGTAAAACGAAGTCCTTTCATTTCGTTTATTTTCCTTTGACTGATTTAGCTTTATTTTACTTATTAAAAGAAGGTGATCCGAGCCGTCGGACACGACCACATCTGCTTGGGATCTTTCAAGCAATCCACCAATAACGAAAAAATTATCAATTAAAGATGCCGAGAGATGCGAAATCCGAGTTGGAATAGTCACAAGAGGAAAACTATCATGTGACACCATCATATGAACAAAATCTAAGCTATTCGCTAAGCTATCTATATTAAAATCTCCCATCATAAATTTGTTTTTATTTTCATTATTAATTTTATCTAACAATGGTTCAAATTCATCAAGAAAAAAACTAATATCACATGACTGATTTTTGTAAATTAATCCCAAAATCAAGTTCCTTTCCCCTTCATTTTTTATTTCAATGAAAAGTGTTTCGATTCTACCTTCAAGCCACAGGGAAAGGTCATCCCTAACCCAATATTGGGTACCTTCACTAATCAAAAGGCCTAGACCACCCCGCTCAATGGTTGTCCATTCTATTTGCTATCAAATATATCCGGGGAAAGAAATATCACATGGCAGTAACGTTCTAGATACAAATGTTTCACAAAGATCCATAATACACGTATTTTTATCTAGCAAACTTAAAATTTAACGTAAAGAATAATATGAAATTCTTAGACATTGTGAATTCCAGAAAACGATCGCTCTTTCTGCACTCGCAGGATTTGAATACTCATAAAGATTCTTCGGATTCATATAATTACTTGAGCGACAATTCAATGAAAAATTATCAATGCATTCATTATCCCCCGCAAGTGTGTCACAAGCTTGGCTTCAAATAATAAACTTTTTTTTTTCAAATTAATTCAAAGGGTCATCATATATATTTGCACTCATTGAAGAGGGTTATTACCTTTACGACAAAAAAAAACATACTGATAGGCAGAAAGAAGAAGGAAAAAAAAAAAAAAAAAAAAAAAAAAAAACAAAAAAAACGAAAGGAACGGAAAATTTGGCTATAAAATAAGAAAGGGAAAACAAGCATACAAGTAATTCAACAGCACAATTTACACAACACAAAATTATATGGTCAGATTCGGCAGACGAACCACTTCAGCCATAGCTCGAATTTTACGGATCTCTCCCACTGAGTTTTTTCCAAAAATTGTCCCGTTATTCGACCAAATATTTCAGTTTCCAAGCTTACTCTTAGCCAAGTCAAGAATCTGTTTCTTTTTTAATGTTAGGTACTCGGTGACAAAAATTCCTGACCGAGCAAGCTTTGACTTACATACAAACACTTTTCTTGCAATTTCAGCGGATTTGAACGTAACCAACACAGGCAAAGGACGCTTTTTGGCATTTACAATGGAGTATAATTTGCTCGAATTTTAAATACAAAAACTACTGTATTAGAATAAAAATCAGAAATTTGCAGTGTATCTGTAACCACATTCAATACACACTTAGAGATGAGAAGACCCCCACTGTCGTCAAAGCCATGAAACACGAGCTTATTCAGTATTTTTTCCTGCTCTATATCATCAAGACGTGCTTCAAGCTGTTCAACCCTATTTTCCAGGGCGAGGTTTGCGTTTTGAAGAGCCCGTAGTTTGTTTTCAATCTCATCAAACTTAGCCAGATACTGAACGAGTATAGAGTCGTGAATCTGAGAAACGATAGAGTTATACCATATCCGCACTATTTGACATTCCAACTTTTTTGCAAACTTCTTTTTCAATATCATTCCGGATACTGGATTTAAGTGTGTCCAAGTCCGATAAAACAGAGTTTACTGAATTCACCGATGTATTTGCTAAACGCGAACCAGTAATCTCAAGATGCTTATGAGGAAAATCAGCTAATTCCGCAAAAGCGTTCGCAACGCCTAATTCATTTTTCTTCTTAGCCTCCTTTGAAATGCTAACAAAGTTCGAAAGCTGTGAGGCTCTTGTTGTCACGATTTCATGGCTTCTGTAACAAAATACAACGTAAGATATTTTATTGTTCTTGGCCTTAATTATGTCCAACACTCGGCAGGGCCATGGTGGATAACTTCTGAATTTTGCTAGAACAACACCATCCTTTTCGAACCGAACCATTGAAATGTATTATCAAATAGACAAAAACTACACTTAACTTTGAATAGGTAGGTCAACGTGAGCTTATGAATCACCTTATGATCGGTTCATCAGTCCAAATATCCAAAAAATTCTATCCGATTTCATTCAATATCCAGTTCATTAATTATGTCCAACAAATCATATCCAATTTCATTCAATAGGTCACTGCACGTTTGTAGGTAACATGTTTTAGATAACGTGATACAAATCACACATAGGTCCTTTTGCTTTGAACGATGAATGATAACTGACAAATGATAATATAGACAAGAAAATGCCCGTAAAAATTAACACTGTGCTGCAAATGGTCTATGTTTCTAGGAAACGGTCGTCAGGAGCTGTCATTTTGCTTTTATTTGCCGACAAATTTTCTTGGCTCATTGCGCAAACGAAACCGCTCAGGAGGCAATTGGCCCCTTTCCCACTAATCACGCCACGAAGGTAAAAAAGCTTATTTGGCTGGAAGTGCAATTTTCAAAATGGTAGGCTACTTCAAAATGGTATGAAGGTGCTTCTAATTTTATGAAAAATCTTAGAATCAACCTTTGTTTTAAGACAAGCATGATGTCATTTTCTGATGACGACTTGGATGTTCCAAGACATCTCTCTGGGTACCCTACGGAAAAAAGGAAGTAAAGAAAGTATTAGGTGCAACTTCTGCAGAGGGTCTCTAAAGGCTAAGGAAGCCTCTGCCATGACATTTATATACTATCTTAAAAAGGAAGCACACAATTGATTTGCACACAGATGAAGTATATGCGGCTGGTGCAACACACAACAAACCCAATCCAACTAAAAAAATATATATATGTAAAGTCAGGCTGCTTCCCTTGAGAAAGCTCCTGATAGTAAAGCAAATGACTCAGAGGGCAATGGATTAGTGAAATCTAAAATAAGAAGAGCAGACATACAGCGGTTCTTTATTTCCAATCGATCAAAACAAGCTGCTCTGCGGAAGCTCTGTCGCAAAACCCTGTTTAAGGACAAATTGCCACTTTCTGTGTTTGATAAGCCCGATATGAACAGCTTATTTAAAAAAAAAACAGAGGGCTTGAAAGCACCGTTTGGGGGAACCGTCCATCATTACATGTTTGTTGGTCTCGATATCCGAAAACTGCTCCGCCGATTTTACGGTTAATCTCCCTAAATCCATTGCAATGTTAATTTTCCTATGGCATCTTGCTCTCTGACCCGACATGTCAGCAAAATGAATTTATCAAAATAAAATAAATATCTTTATATTCTGATTAAAAGGGCTTTCCATTGGTCCTGTCTTAATGCCCTGTAAGTTTATCATGATTATCAGTATATGGAAAACATTTGAAGTAAAAATTTGGAAGTTTTTTGGAATGCGAAATCTCATCCCTTAAATAAACTACGAAAATTCACTACTGAATTTTCCAGCAATAATTTTTTTTTTAGTTCAGAGCAGAATTGGAAGGATTTTGGCTTTTTATATAGTGAAAACACCCTTTGTCAAGCCTTAAGTAAGTGCAAAACATGGGTTCAGCCCTTCTTTTCTCTCAAATAATCTTAACTGAGATATTAATACATAATTAAGACTGCAAAAAATTGGTAGTTCAGTGTTTAATTTCAATCTGAATAGTGTACAAAGAATAATCCATTTAAAATAAAGAACCATTCCACTTTGTTGCGACTTTAGTTGTCCTTTCTGGTAACGGGGAATGCTGACCTAGTTTACTCAGGTCTATGGCTCCTCGAATAGGATCTTTTATGAACTCCTTTTCAGGTATGGGTTTCGTAGAGTAGTTTTCCATTCTTTTTTTCGCGCAGTTTAATTGTTTTTTTTTATATTTCGGTGCTTTAAAGGGAAAAAAGTTTTCAAAAGCTTTTTCTGAGTTTTTTCATCTTTAATTTTTTTTTTAATTAAAAAAAGTCCATGTATTCAAAGTCTTCACAAGACAAGATAAATTTGTCTTAAAATAATATTAATAGTAATTGTAAATTTTATTTATAAAAAAAGATATAAAAATAACAAATAGAATTTAATCGAGTTAATAAAAGAACTTTGCACAAAATAAGTTTTTCAAAAAAACAGTAAACTCCATTAAACCAAAAATAAACAAAAATAGAATCAAATAATCTACCAAGCATACAAGATAATTTTTCTTAGATAAGATTAATAATTGACAATTTATCTTACTCTGCATGTGAATTTGCAGGCCAAGTAAGCCAATTCGCAAAATATAAAAATATGGTCGATATGAACAAATTGACGACAGAAAAACAAGTGAATTTAAACAAGAGAATTTAAGGCTAAAACAAAAAGTACAGTTATTAAAAACAAATTAAGCAACTATTTGAAATACTTTTTGTAGCATTTCTTTCATTTGCGTCACATTGTTGAATGGTTTTGTCAGCTTCAGTAATTTCTCCTTTATAATCATCATTTCATCTGTAGTGAGACTATTTGGGATAGAAGGATCTCTTAATATTTCCATCATCGGGAAAAAAAATTAAAAATTTAAAATGTATTAAGGCATTAGTCATATAAATATATTTAATAGCTTTGAGCAATTGAGAAAACTGAGATTAGGATTTATAATTTTAAAACTGAAGACTTAATACGTTTCTACGTTTCTTTCAACGTTTCTACGTTTTTGGTTGATTTTGACGTTTTTGGTTGAAATGAGCTGCTCCGTTTCTATTACAAATGTGTATTTAAAATAAATAACAGAGTATGTATCATACATATTTTACTTTTTAGCACTAAACATATTTAATAACATTAAAGAATTGCGAAAACTGAGATTAGGATGATTTCAACGTTTTTGGTTGAAATGAGCTGTCCCGTTTGTATTAAAAGTTAGTATTTAAAATAAATAACAGAGTCAGAAAATACAAAAAATATAAATACGACAAACGGGTCTATGGCCAGTAAATGAAAACAGAGCAAAAAACAAAAACGAGTATTACGTCCGTATCTAACAAGGCATTTTCAGCGTAGAAAAACAAATAAATTAAAACCAAAAAATATACATAAAACTAAGACTCACTTAGAAATATAATATACAATTACTTAATACTTAAAATTCGAAGCAACTTTCGTGAAACCACCTCACAAAAGTAACTGGATTAAACATTTTACAATAACAAATGAACAAGGAATAAGCTATTGCGACATAATTTTATGCAATGCTTTTCATGCTGCTACATAAAGCTTTGCATAAGTTTGAACTAACCCCTGGGACATTTTGCAATACTTTATTTTTATTTTTAAATATGAGTTAATTTTTTAAAACAGTATCATAAATAGGATCAATATTTATATTCCCAGTATCTCTATTAATTGATAAACCTGCAAAAAAATGTTTTTTTATTTCCAATGCTTCAAGAGCCCCTTGCGTGAAACCTTTATCATTGGAAATGGCTGTTGCCTCCTCGAACTGCACAAAATGGTCCGAATTAAAAATATATATTCTGCTAAGGCTGAGGTAATTTTCTGGAGTTTTGTAAATCTTACATCATTATCTATTGAATTCCGGTGCTCAATAAATCGTTCCACAAATTGCTGGTGTGTTCGACTGATGTAAAATTTCCCGTAACAGCAAGGGATGCTATAAACTCCACTTGACAAAATATTACGTGTTATATCTACCAGAATTTAGAAAAATACTCAATGGTCTGATTGATTTAAAACAAGTTGATATATTATGTTTCAGTAAAGTTCGTTTTATTTTCTCCCCAAGAATTGGTATCTAAGCTAATGAAATGTATCTATTGGGAATTGTAGGCTCCGAAAGTTGAGAATTTTCAAAAAAAAAATAAGACAATAAAAATAATCAACATTTTACTTTTAGCAATTGCTATTTCTGGCGTTTGAGATTACTTTAGGAAACATTACTTTATGAATCAAAATTAAATATGAAAAATTTTAACATAAAAATTGTTTTTAATGCATGAACACTTTCTTTGGCGTGATCTTGAACGTTATTTGAATTTAAGTTTTTAATTATAACTTAATTTTATTTCATAAGTAATTTTATATTTTTTATCATAAATAATAACTTATCCAATCCTCTTTCTTAACTGCTGTTCTCAACATCGGGAAGATGTTTAAACCTCTCAGGATTTTAGACTTTGACTCCAGAGATGTAATTGCAATCCAATCTTCGAAATTGTGGGTTTCCTTTAAAAAAAACAAAACAACTATTATATATAAAACTATGAATATGATGATTTATTTATAACCCACATAAAATGGAAAAATACCGGAGTAATAAAGAAAAGAAAGAAAGAAAAATTTCGTCTTAAATTTCGTTTCCCTAACAAAACCCTGAAAATGATTTGAATAAGACGGCAGATGACTCCAAGGGACCTTGATTGTTTATTGCCTACTAAATTTGCATATTCTTTCCACGAAAGATTTGCATCAACTACAAATCCAAGATATCTACTAGTTTTTACTCTATTTATAATATTACTAGCTACTTTTGATTTTTGATCAGTTTGAACGGACGAAATTCTAGAAAATAATTCATAATTTTTCTAACTGTAATTCAGTGTTAAATAGTTCGAATCAGCCCGTGAGACGAATTCAGATAAATAATATTTTAGGGATGTTATTTTTGTTTAGTTATTTATTTGTCATTTAGGTAGTGAATTTGTAGTGAATTAAAGCATAAACAACATTTAATTAGTAAACGTTTAAACACAATATTCTAAACTAAACTGAAATCTAAATTAAGATTAAATCAAATAATATTTAATAATTAAATACTTAATATTAAAATTAAAAATTAAATACTTAAATATTTAATATCATTAAATAGTAGTTAAACTCCTGCCCTAGCCAAGCATATTTTTTGTGTTTTCCTGGTAGGAATTTTATGTAATTTATGTATTTGGTTTTTAAATAAAGATAAATGAAATTGAACTGAAAATGAAACAAAAAATCAAAAACATTTTAATAGGCTTCGTAAGATACCCTTCAGCTAAATAATTCGTAAATTATTGAATTAATAAAATTTTTATTTTAACAAATAATGGAATGTTGCCTCAAAAATAATTTTTGTTTTATTTGTAAAAATAAACGGTAAAATACCTCCAAAAATTTAAATATTTAATATCATTAAGTATTAGTTAAAGTCCAAACATACAAGATGTATGCTTTGTATGCTTACATTTTAAAATAAAGATAAATGAAACTGAACTGAAAATGAAACAAAAAGTAAAAAAACATTTCAATAGGCTTTGTAAGATACCCTTAAACTAAATATTTTGTAAATTATTCAATTAATAAAATTTTGATTTTTCAATAAATAATGGAATGTTGCCTTAAAAATAGTTTTCGTTTTATTTTTAAAAAACGGTAAAATACCTTCAAAAAGTCAACTTAATGGAATATCTGGTTTTTCCATTTATATTAAATCTCTCAAAATATCTATATTAAAAATTATTTCTTTAATTTTTTTCTTTACATAAATTTATAATTACTTTATAAAAATTATTTTTATTTCTAATTTCTTTATTATTAAAATTTCTTGGGTGGTATACATACCAGAACATTGATGAAATTGATTTTTCAATAAAACTGCCACTTTTTGTTACATATATCAGTATTACAATATCAATTATCTTTATGAAGCGGTATCTCATGTGTAAACATAGGAGCTTTCCTATACAATGAGTCGGGTTCTTTAACGTCTATTTTGGTATTGTTTTTCACCCTAAAAGTTGTCAGACTTAGGTGTGCAATACACCTACTTTTGATAGATGTGGATTTTAGCCTCTTTTCGTGTCTTCATACTAAAAAAAGTTGACACGCTTATAGAATAATCTAGATGTCATGGAATTGCCACAATAAATTTTAAAATTAATTGCAGCTCAACAACACGAGATATAGTATTGCAAAGCGTGTTTGTAGATTGTTCTTCTTCTAGGATGATCAGCTTGTGTGGACGCAGGGGCGGATCCAGGATTTTCTTTAGCGGGGGGCACATATTAGGTTGCTTCGTTAAACTTGCGAACAAAGAAATATCAGCAATTTAAAAGGCCATTTTATTTTTTTAAGTTCCTGCAATTTAAAAGGCCATTTAGACTTTGGCCATTTTAGTTCTGTTTGAAGTTCTCAGTCACAACTACATTGTGCGATAAAACTAAGGGTTTTATTTCTCGCCACAAAATATTTTCGGATTTCCACATTAGCCGATCCAGCCGAAAATTCACACTCTTCCTTTGTTAACACCATATTTTTAAGAAATCACCTGTTAGAACTAGATCATTCTTCTCACTGAAGTGTGATTTCGTAAGTAATTTAAATTTTTTTATCATAAATAATAACTTATCCAATCCTCTTTCTTAACTGCTGTTCTCAACATCGGGAAGATGTTTAAGCCTCTCAGGATTTTAGACTTTGACTCAAGAAATGTAATTGCAATCCAATCTTCGAAATTGTGGGTTTCCTTTTCAAAAAAAAAAACAAAACAACTATGATATATAAAAACTAGGAATTAGATGATTTATTTATACCCACATGAAATGGAAAATTACGGGAGTAATAAAGAAAAGAAACAAAGAAAAATTTCGTCTTTAATTTCGTTTCCCTAATAAATCCCTGAAAATGATTTGAATGATTTGAAAAAGACGGCGGATGACTCCAAGGGACCTTGAATGTTTTTTGCCTGATAAATTTGCATGTGCTTTCCACGAAAGATTCTCATCAACTAAAAATCCAAGATATCTACTCGTTTTTACTCTATTTATAATATTACTAGCAACTTTTGATTTTAGATCATTTTGAATGGGCGAAATTCTAGAAAATAATTCATAATTTTTCTAACTGTAATTCAGTGTTAAATAGTTCGAATCAGCCCGTGAGACGAATTCAGACAAATAATATTTTAGGGATGTTATTTTTGTTTAGTTGTTTATTTGTCATTTAGGTAGTGAATTGGTAGTGAATGAAAGCATAAACAACATTTAATTAGTAAACGTTTAAACAAAATATTCTAACCTAAACTTAAATCTAAATTAAGCTTAATTAAAATAATGTTTGATCATTAAATACTTAATATTAAAATTAAAAATTAAATATTTAAATATTTAATATCATTAAATAGTAGTTAAAGTACTGCCCTAGCCAAGCATATTTTTTTGTGTTGTTATGTTAAGTAAGTTTTGCAATTTTGTTTTTAAATAAAGATGTATAAAACTGAACTGAAAATGAAACAAAAAATCAAAAACATTTTAATAGGCTTTGTAAGATACCCTTAAGCTAAATATTTCGAAAATTATTGAATTAATAAAATTTTGACTTTAATAAATAATGGAATGTTGCCTTAAAAATAGTTTTTGTTTTATTTGTAAAAAACAGTAAAACACCTCCAAAAATTCAAATATTTAATATCAACAGTTAAAGTCCAACCATACAAGATGCATGCTTTGTATGCTTACATTTTAAAATAAAAATAAAATGAAACTGAACTGAAAATGAAACAACAAACCAAAAACATTTTAATAGGCTTTGTAAGATACCTTTAAACTAAATATTTTGTAAATGATTAAATTAATAAAATTTTGATTTTAATAAATAATGGAATGTTGCCTTAAAAATAATTTTCGTTTTATTTGTAAAAAACGGTAGAATACCTCCAAAAAGTCAATTTGATGGAATATCTGGTTTTTCCATTTATATTAAATTTCTCAAAAATTTCTTTATTAATTGTATTTCTTTATAATTATTTTTCTTTACATAAAATGTATAATTACTTTATAAAAATTATTTCTATTTCTAATTTTTTATTGTTAAAAGTTTCTTGGGTGGTATACATACCAGTCACATTGATGGAATTGATTTTTCAAATAACTGCCGTATTTTGTTACATATATCAGTATTACAATATCAATTACCCTTATGAAGCGGTATCTCATGTATAAACATAGAAGCTGTCCTCTACAATGATTCGGGTCCTTTAACGTCTATTTTGGTATTGTTTTTCGCAATAAAAGTTGTCAGACTTAGGTGTGCAATACACCTACTTTTGATAGATGGGTATTTTAGTCTCTTCTTCGCGGCTTCATCAGAGGAACGCTGTAGCATTGCCTATAGTAAAGGCCATACGGTTCCAATGTTTTATTATTTAATTTTTTTCTCAGAGGCACTTCTTATGGAAGGGGTCGTCGTGGAAGCTTCAAAGGGGGCTCATTCGATTGGAAATCGAGAGTTCTAGTGCCCTTTTTAATAATCGAAAATGATTGGAGGGCATCTAGCCCCCCCTACGCCCATCATTCCCCCAAACGCATCCAATCAAAATTTCGAGATAGGCATGTTGTTCAACGTAATTGATTTCCAGATAGAAAATATATTTTTGAGGAGGATACTCCCCCATAACCCTCAGGGCAAGGGTTTTAAGTTATGCCCGGGGGGCATATAAGGTTTTTATAGAAGGTGTTGTCGTAGAAACAAAACAGACTCATTCGATTGAAAATTAAAGAGTTAGTGCCCTTTTTAATAGTCGAAAGTGATTAGAGTTTATCTAGCCCCCCCCCCCCCCCCCACGCCCATAATTTCCCCACATACCTCCAATCAATATTTTCAGATAGCCATTTTGTTGAGTGTATTCGATTTCCAAATAGAAAATATGTTTTTGAGGTAAACGCTTCCTAGAATCTCTCGGATTAAGGGTTATAAGTGATGCCCTAGAGGCATATCAGGATCTTATGACAGGCGTTGTCTTGGAAACTCCGAAAAAGGCACATTCGATTTGGAATTCATAGGACTAGTTCCCTTTTTAATAGTCGAAAGTGATTGGAGGTCAACTAGCCCCCCACCGACGCCCATCATTCCCCCAAACACATCCAATCAAAATTTTGAGATAGCCATTTTTTGTTCAGCGTAATTGATTTCCAGATTGAAAATATATTTTTGAGGAGGACACTTCCCCACAACCCTCAGGGCAAGGGTTTTAAGTTATGCCCTGGGGGCATATAAGGTTTTTATAGAAGGCGTTGTCGTAGAAACTTCAAAACAGGCTCATTCGATTGGAAATTAAAAGACTAGTGCCCTTTTTAATAGTCAAAAGTGATCGGAGGGCAACTAGCCCCCCCACGCCCATAATTTCCCCAAACACATCCAATCAAACTTTGGAGATAGCCATTTTGTTCAGTGTAGTTGATTTCCAGATAGAAAATATGTTTTTGAGGAGGACACTCCCCCACAACCCTCAGAGCAAGAGTTTTAAGTTATACCCTGGAGGCATATGAGGTTTTTATAGAAGGTGTTGTCGTAGAAACTTCAAAACTATGAGGTTTTTATAGAAGGTGTTGTCGTAGAAACTTCAAAACTGGTTCATTCAACTGGAAATTCAAAGCGCTAGTGCCCTTTTTAATAGTCGAAAGTGATTGGAGGGCACTTAGCCCCACCCCACGCCTATCATTCACCCAAACACATCCAATCAAAATTTTGAGATAGTCATTTTGTTCAGCGTAGTTGATTTCCAGATAGAAAATAGATTTTTGAGGAAGACAATCCCCCACAACCCTCAGGACAAGTGTTTTAAGTTATGCCCTAGGGGCATATAAGATTTTTATAGAAGGTGGTTTCGTAGAAACTTCAAAAAAGGCTCATTCGATTGGAAATTCCGAGAGCTAGTGCCCTTTGTAATAGTCGAAAGTGATTTGAGGGCAACTAACCCCCCTCTCACGCCCACCTTTTCCCCAAACACATCCAATAAAAATTTTAAGACAGCCATTACATTAAACGTAGTTTTAAGTTCTGGAAATTAGGTCTTTGAGGATTACAACTCCCCCAACGCCCTCAGGGTAAGGATTGTAATTTAAGGACTCTCCGAATTCTTCATATTATTTCTTATAGTGTATTATAAGAATTAATAAAGCGTGGTTTGTACCCTTACCTTACGTGGTTTTTTTACCCTTAATTGTGCTTTTGTGCCCCGAAAATCTCTCATATATGTTATTAATACTTTCCCCCACATATTGTAAGCAACAAATTTTACACTCCAACAGATAAATGATATTATTTGTTTTACAATTTACCCTACCCCGAAACAAACAAGGAAACTTTTTATTATATAAAGTGCTTTGTACCATAGCCATTGGGGTTAAATAGTCTCGGCAGATAAAACAACGACCAGTACACCCACCAATATCGGGTAGACCACTTTGAATCTTACTAGAATTAGAATTTATCATTAAGAACAAGTTAAAAAACAAAAAACGACAAACAAAGCAAAATCCAAATCATATCCAAAAATCAAGCATATTTCCATTAGCCATAACACCAAAAAACAACCCAAAAACAAAAACAAAAAGATTTCCCAAAACAATGATCCGTCTCAGGTTAAAACCTGGATCAGGGTTAAGGTCTGTCGGGAAAAATTTTTTAACAATTCTACCACCAGCACTAGATCCAACCTGAAATCATATAGTGTATTACGGTAATTACCTGGCTTACAAAAAAAAAAAACTTTTCCTACTTTAGTAACTGAAATAAATGAGCACTTGAACAAGGTCTAGACCCTACTCATCCATCCAGTTCCCCAGGACAAAACAAGTATAACCAATCCGACAATCAAGTCCAAAATAGAGCAAAATCAGCATCAATAAGCATACGTCAATGTTCCAAAACCAAGCTATAGCACCTTAAATCTGCAAAAACTTTGTATTCCCAAGGTGATCACCACATATTGGGGCTCATCAGATGAAAACTCATTGCCTAAATGGGTTTCGGCGCTTAAATTTCATTATCCAGGCAATATGAGTTCGCCATGCCATAATCTGGCATACCCCTATGTAGTGACACCTATGGAATAAACATAAACAAAATCCAAAATATCCAAAAAATAAAAATATATACCCCAGAAATTTTTTTTTCAAACATCCTTAACCAACCTTCAAATAACACTGAGAGCCGAACCTTCAACCGATTTAAATACAAACAAAAAAATAACACTAGTCCTCCACCCGGAACAATTTCCCTTTCACTCAAATTCTAAGAATTAAATTCCGAGTAATACACCATAATCTTTACCACAAGTGTCGCAATCCAACCCTCAACTACCGGAAAGATAAACAAAATTCCTTCAACAAGTTACCGTAAAATATCATTCAAGTTACCTTGATAACTTTTATTATACTTTTGTAAAAGCTGATTATACTTAAAACAAAGCTTTTTAAATTGCCAGGCAAGTTTATTGGCGGAAAAACCTCTTATGATTAGCTTCTTGCTAAGTAACATACATCTATTTCTAAAATCGATGTAATTAGTACAAATTCTTGCATATCTAAATAGTTGGGAAAAATACGATGAATATGTTATATTTGAATGAATATTACTTTTCGGAAATGGAAAATTAACTATTTCAAAATTAAAATCGTCTGTTTTATTATATATTTTAAAATTTACTGTATTATTAGGTACCACATTAATCTCTAAATCTAGAAAATGGTCATATTTGTCATTTCCATTACTGTATTCCAGCTTTAACTCTGGTGGATATATTTTACTTGCAGTCTCTAAAAAATTTGAACAATTTATCACCAGAAGGTCATCTAAATATCTTTTATTATTTGAGAGCAAATGCTTTATATTACTTGGATTTTTTTATCCGTCATATAATCATATTCTAAATAATTTAGAAATAGGTCCACTATAACTGGACTGGCATTACCCCCCATAGGAATTCCATTACTTTGATAATATAGATTGCCATTAAATTTTATATAAGTATTAAATAGAACAAAGTCTAGTAGATCAAAAATCATATCTAGGCTATAACATCGTGAGCTAGTTGTACTATTAAAATAATTAGTCCATCTCGCCTTCTTATTATACGTATCAATTTTTTAAAACGGCAAATTAGACAAAAGAAAAGCTTTCTTAATAATCTTTTTTAAATTTATAAATACTAAATTAATGTGTAAATTTGTATATAATGTAGTGAAATCAAACGAGTCCACTCTTTTGGCTGAAACTAAAGCAAGAGAGTCTTTTACTTGCAGCGAATTATTAACGCTCCAGTATGGATTAAACTTAGAAAATTATTTAATTCCCGAGCAATATGCTTCAAATTTATTTTTGATTTCTCCTAAAATACACGACAAGTCAGTAGCCACAACTCTGGTCGGGCACCTTGCTGCACCCGCAATAAAGCGTGGTTTCGGGGTATTTTTATGAAATTTTGCCGTCCAATATAAAAACGGAAAATTTTTATCATTATCATTAACCTTAATATTAAATTTTTTAAAAAAGTATATCCTCTATTCCAATCAATAGACTATTATTAACATCTTGAACCTTTTTATGTGTATTTGTTGTACTAAGCTCCTTTGTTAAAATATCACAATAAAGCTTCTGAGAAATTATTGCAAAATTATTATTCGCTTTATCAATGGGTACAAATACAAAATCCCTCTTTATATTATCAATCGCTTGTTTTATATTAGAATTATAAAAAACTGCATCATTATTATGCTTATTTGTCCTCTTATATATCTTATTTCTAACCTTATTAATGATTAAATTTTTCCAATTCTGAAAACTATTTTTATTAATTTTCTCTTTTTTGCACCAGGTATCAATAAATATTTCGAGATTATTATTTAACCCTCTAAGCAGATTCAAGGGTTTTAGATGATTTGAAAGACGGAATTTAGCCCCCATTTTCATTATATTCTGCAATTCAATTTGCTTAATTATTGTTAAATCGCCTGTAATAATATGTCCGTAAGTTGGATTAACAAACGATAACAATTGGTCACACTTACAAATAGGTTTCCAATTACTATCCATGTCAAAATTCTTAAGGGTTAAATTATAATTAAAAATCATTTGTCCTATCGTTTTTGAAAATTTATATGTTATAATCGGATTATTCTTATACTTCAAATTACTAGAAAGGGCCTGTTTCACATCAGCCTGGTTAATAATTCCAGGTAAATTTACATCCTCTATTTGCTTACTTATAAAAGTTATAGGTAGATATAATCTCTTCTCCTTCTTAACAGTCTTTTCTGACTTTTTATCTTTTGAATTACATTTAGTTCTAGCTAGAATACATACTGTATCATAAATCAGTTTAATTTTTGAGTTGCATGGTGTTTTATTATTTACATTCCAAAATAATTTTATCAAATTATTTTTTGATAACTTATTTAAACATTTTATTATGCTAGCCATACCATTAGACTCAAATAGTTTGCACAACTCCTTCAAATAGATATCTAAGTCTATATTCTTTTTCCTATTATTTTTCCTATGCCCTCTTGATCGATTTTTACGTTTAACGGGATGATTAAAAGAAGGATGGTCCATTAAACCATTTATACAATTAACAACAACATTAGACATGTCTCCATATTTAGCCACTCGATCATTCAACCCGAACGGATAAGCAGTACCGAGGGTATGGATCCAATAGTCTTCACCTTTACGTAAATTTATATTTTTCTCTTCTTTAGTTCGATTACTTAATTCCAAATTTTCTAAAATCTTAATAGTTAAATCAGTTAAAGCACAGGTACAATCAATGTTGTACTAGACAGCTATTCGTTTTTTACCCTTAATTGTGCTTTTTGTTAAAATAGTTCAAAGTTCTGAAGACAAAAAATTCCGGTGTCGACACAGCCCACCAGGGCCCAGGGATGGGCGTTGTAAGTTATGTCCTGGGGTATAACTTATTAAGGGGAGTTTATAACTTATGGGAAGGGGTTTTGTAGGCTAAGAACACATAGGAAATCTATTATAACTATCCAATGCTAAGGTTAAAATACATACTCTGTGATAGATGCAAAATTGCTTTGGCACACAAAATCCTATTAAGGTCAATTCCAAACAGTAGTGATCCTTTTGTGTCAGCAAGTGAAATGGTCTGAACCCCCTTATTGGAGCTGTTTTTTTCAATCTATTCATTGTTGTCAATCGCTGTCCACAAGGTATGCAAGCTGTCTATTGTTCATATATAAGGTTTTTATCAAAGAGGTAATCGTATAGACTTTGAAAAAAAGCCTCAATTAAAATGTTATAATAATATTCATAAAAATAGTAAGTTCTAGAATCTAACTCGCAATGAAAAAATAAAAAGCTTTTCACCATCTATAATAAAATATGATTTTTAGTATTTTCTGCATAATTTTTCGCCTTTGCACTTTTTACCACTATAGCGAGTAGTTTTGTAACATCAATCAAAAAATGTTCTCCTATTCTCTTTTTGGCTATATGTTTTTAATTCTAAAGTTTTACCTACTATCCATTACGGAGCTGAACTCTGGGGCACCACCTGGAAGCACAATTGGAATCAATTCAGCTGCAACACTTTAAAAGATTAATTGGTCTTCACGTAACGACCCACAATCAGGCAATAAAAGGTGACCTAGTAATATTTCAAATTCTATAGTGAGGTTTTATTAGCTCCGGTTTTATTTTTTTTTCAAGGATATCTTTTCTTTTGATGATGATAAGCTCCGTTTCCTTCAATTTTTCCTTTCAATTAAGGCTCGTGGACTTAGTGGTTAAACTGTTGCCCTAGCGGTAACCATGTCATGCGCTACACACATACCAACAATTTAAATAAGGCTATATTGGGCTGTAGCCACGTTCCAAGTAAAAAATAAACCCTTCCATAGGGTTATTGCAAGGCTGGCTAGCCCCATGGTCAACACAACCTGTGTTGTTTTGCCAGAACAGCAATATGCCCTTGGAAGGGTTTCGGGTTCATATGCAATGTTTGCTATCGAATAAATAAATGAGATCAGAAGTAGACCAAATAAATGGAGTCCATTCCAAAATCTGTTCAGCTTGTCTAGGAACTGGAACCTTAAGGGCTGAACAGTTTCATGATTTCGGACCTCAAGCCTCAATCTGAGGTCCATGGTATAGAATTGCTTTAATCTTCTGAACTGCAATTATTTTGTAATAGTACAATATAAAACAGAATTATACAATTACTAAAGTTCATTTTTAAAATGGCGCATGTTAAACGGCGCATCCTACCGACCGCGCCATTTTTAGCGCTGAAAGTTTGAGGGCTGTAGAAAGGGACTGGGCTTAATTGTGGTTTTTTCGGTTGTTCCGTTGGTTGTATATGCTGCTGCTCAATAGGAGGTTCCATTGTAAGGGGTCCTTCAATAAGCCCCCCTTCATGCACAATCATGTCGATTTCTTCCCAAAATGACTCGTCTTGTGGATATATCGTCTGAGCTTCCTTTCTTTTCCAATGTTCATTATTTCTGCAATAGTCAGTAAAACAATATTACGTCAAAAGCCATATAATTCTAACAACCCAAAAGGCGACGGTCGAATAAAATCACGTGTACGCCCAATAGATACTGTGGCAAAATTGTATCAAAGGCCAAAGCCAAGAAAAACTGAAAAAACACAAACGAATAAGTTTCAGCTGTAGCCACGTTCCAAGTAAAAAATAAACCCTTCCATAGGGTTATTGCAAGGTTGGCTAGCCCCATAGCCAACACAACCTGTGTTCTTTTGCCAGAACAACACTATGCCCCTGGAAGGGTTTCGGGTTCATATGCAATGTTTGCTATCGAATAAATAAATGATATCAGAAGTAGACCAAATAAATGGAGTCCATTCCAAAATCTGTTCTGCTTGTCTAGGTACTGTGGTTAATGAGCTTCTCAAATAAGGTGGCTATGAGGCTAGAAATAGGTTGCTGAAGAATATAAATATGATTTTTGAATACGGGATAGTATCTATTAACGCCTGGGAAATCCTAATTTAACCATGCCTAGGAAAGTCGATAAGAATGAGTGTGTTATTTAAAGAAGTAATAGCCTGATGTAGCTTAGCTAGAGGATGTGTCACCAAATTTATACTCTAGGTTATTCATTGAGTATTATCTGAGACATCCAACACCTTTAGTCCTTGACTTTTTTATATTATGGGCAAGTGTTTGATTTAGCTGGTAAAACATTCACATCGAATGTCTTATTCTTGTATGGTATACAAGGCAAACATATTAAAGTGATGATTGCAATGTATAAAAATAGAATTGCCACGTGTACATATGGGAGGAATTTGTTCCATCCCCATATGTGTCCTTTTGATAAACTTTGTTCTACGGAAAGGCACAAGGAGAACACAGAAACAAATGGGGAAGAAAACTAAAGTAGCCCTACCATAATTTTGGTATATTTACGTCTTTTTGGTTTCATCTTTGTGAGTTAAAGCATCCAAATGTATGCCTTGACATGTTCATGAAACATCAAAATATGAACTGTTTTTTCCTGTTTTGTGATTTTTATTAAATAAATAAAATATGAAGACTCATAAAACTAAGTGAGACATGACACCTATTTTCAAAGAGTGGCCTTGCTAGGTCTTTTTCTTATTCTTCTTATCTGGATCAATATGCAGATGCTTTCGCATAATAATATCACTGGAATCAAATTCTTAGTCCGGCGGTTTGTTGATACAGCTAGGTTCTGTTCGATACCCGAGTGTCGTATTATCAATCTAAGTTAAGCTCCACTGCTTCACTACACGGTGTGTTGGCAAATAAAAATTGAGACGCAATAGTTAATCGGGACTTGTCTTAAAGACTGGAATTTTAAAGAGTAGGTCTAAGCTTAATTGATAAATAGTATAACCTACTAAAATTGGTAAAGTAACTTCCAGGCTTCATAAAAGATGTCATATCTCAAATCTATACAAAACTACTGGATTAGCTAAAACCACAAATATGCTTTTGGTTGCTAAGCCTTGCACACACTGCCCATCACAGACATTTACCTGATAAGCTCTCGTGCTTTTTCACTCCTTGCTCTTCTTTGAGTTTTGCTACTCTGTTGATTCTGTTTTTATAATTTAATTATTTTCTTTGCTCTCTTTCGTTTTTATATATTAACGTATTTATTTTCGCGTTTTATTTTCTATATACTTTATCTTTTTCTTAGTTGTTGTGTTTACTTTTTCAGTTTTACTCTTCTTTGTTTTGTTTTTCGGTTCACATAAGCTATGCTTTAGAGTCAAAGCTAGTTAACCTATTATGTTTTTTGTAATAAAAATGAAATGAATTGAAAACAAAAACGTGGCTACAATTAGTGATAAATAAAGAGTTAAAGAGAAAGGGGCAGAACATTTTGCGAACATGCTAAACTCTTGTAAAGCTACTATAAAGAATAAAAGATGAATAAAGAAATCTTTGTGGATTGACGCTGTTTATGTTGTTAACAATTTTCGCCGAACTCTCACGTCGGGATTTTCAACATAACACTTAAAATGCTTTACTTTGGTGTATCTCATTTGGAATGTAATGCAAGGCCTGACTTACCCACTTAATCTAAAGTTCCTTTTGTGGGTCTAGCGTATACATGCGACTCTTTGTCTCCAATCGGAATGGTCTTAAGCAAGGTGACTGCTTCTTGTATATTAGTATTGGTCATTGACAGAATCTGGACGAGGCCATACTTCTAGCTGAAACAGGGTCCTTTACAAAAGCGCTTCTTGCAATGAGTCGGGAGATCAAAACTGAAGTATTCCTGCAGGCGTTTCCGCTTTAAATTGGGATTTACACACTGTAAATTGAGGATTTATTGGGTCGATAGAAGATGTTTCGGTATTATGGTTGTGCCTATAGACTGAATTTTAGGGGGGGTAAGACCAGGTAAGCCGTGTGTACTCGGCACTTCGAGAGCGAGAAAATCTACCTATCGAGACACAGGATCCTTGGCCGCGCACCCAAGTAGAGTAATGCGGGCCCAATATAATTTTTTTTTAGACCAGGGAACTGCCTGTACAGATATATGTCATAGAACTTCACCCGAGTTCCTGGAGGGCAGACAGCTTTCCGTCCCCCGCGTCAATCACTTCTCCAAGCAAATCCCATCAAACGTTTGGAGATAACCATTTTCTTCAGCGTAGTTTTACGGTCTGGAAATTATGACTTTGAGAATGACCCCCCCCTCCGCAACCCCCGGAGCAAGGGTTATCACTTATATCGTGTGAGGACCTAAGGTTTTTTTATAGTGAGGTAGCTATTTTAATTGGTAATCAGAAGTTCTACTGTCCTTTTTAACAGTAAAAAATGGATAGTAGGTTAACTAGGCCCCTCACTATTCACCGACTATTTACCCACACAGATTTACTCATAACTTTTTAGATAACAAGTTTGTTCAGTGTAGTTGACAGGTTCGGAAATTCCGTCTTTGAGGATAACTCCCCCCATACTGCCCTCGGGTCAAGAGTGTTTAGCTACGCCCTGGGGTAATAGACGTTTTTTTTTATAGACAGTGTGGTAGCAAAATCTTCAATGAGGGCTCTTTTGATTGGTAATCCGAATTCATATTGCTCTTTTTAGGAGTAAAATTTCGCAGACGTAACATAGCCCCGCCCCCCACCCACTGCGTAATTTACAGTAACTTATCTGATGAAAATTTTAAGCTGACCGTTTGGTGTCGTAGTAACTCCGAAAAAGGCTCGGTCGGTTGGTTTTTGTTAGGGATAGTACCTTCTTTAATAGTCAAAAGTGGCCGGAGGGCAACCACACCCCCACCTATCATTTCCCGAAATCCTTCCCGTCAAAATCTCGAGAGCGTTATTTTGTTTGACGTAGGTCAAAAGTCCAAAAATTAATTCTGAGGATGAGAACCCCTTTATGATCCTCAGGGCACGGGTTGTAAGGTATGTCTCGGGGGCTTTTTAGAGTCCTATGGAAACGGTGGGCGTAAACGCATTGGCGGGGGCTCATTTAAGTGGAACTCTGAAGTTGTATAGCAATTTTTCAGAGTTAAATTCTTTGCAGGCCATCTATACCTCCCCCCCCCTCACACGTCATTTTTTACCCAAATTCAGGTTTCAACAAGGCATAGTAGCAGTATAGTTACAGTAACAATATAGTATCTATAAATATCCATTAAACATTTAAAGCATCTATTTCGATCCAAAATTAAGTGATATGGTATTTTCTGATAGTAAAAAGAGATTAGAGGGAAATCAGCCAGGATCTCAATAATACTTATTTCCCAAATATATCTAGTAAAAATTTTGAGACAACTATTTTTTTTCAGCCTAGTAGAATGCCCCATCAACTATGTCTATGAATATTGGGCACGTGCCCCCACAATTATGCCAAACTATCGATTCATATAGAAAAAATAAATAAAAGATATAAAATATTATTTTTTTTGCATGAAAATGACTTTGTCAATAAAAAACGAACAGAAATTTATCTAAAAAAAACTTTCCACAAAGAAAGCCTTTCAGAGTAAAGTAAAGAGCTCCATCTAGCCAGAAAAGGGCTGAAATAAAGTCAAATAATCATCAAGGTGTAAAGCTATAACCAATGATCAATAAATAATAGGAACTTAAAAAGATCAGAAATTAGAATAAATAACCGATTCATACTCGAAACGAGAAAAATTAGCATTAGTAAGGCTTATAACCCCCATGCCTTTTCAAGACTAGAACATAATTTGCGGTTTACTGAAAACAAAATATTTTTAAATGTTTTCACTTTTTTTTACTTCAATAAGTAAAAAAAAATTTTCCTCACTTTTTTAACCTCATTTTCTTATTTTAGGGAATAAATATCAGTATAGGTAAGTTTAATTAGCAATCTCCAGTCATTTTTTTTTTAGTAACAACTAAGTTATGTTCTGGTCTTGTGAAGGCATGGGGGTTGTCAACTCTAGTAATTTTTATTTTTGATCGTTCTGACTTTGAATCGGCATTTCATTGTCATTTCTGGTCGTTTTGAGCCGTATTTAATTTTTGGTACTTATGTGTGGTAGTTTTACGTTTGTAAGATTCTTTGGCTATTTTTATTCATTTTCAGCTTAATAGAGCTTGTTTACTTTTCCTTGAAACTCGTTCTGCAGAAAGTTTTTTAAATTAATACGTATATATGACAGCGTCATTCCGCTAGGGGGGTGGCAGACCCCCCCCTCTTATGGGCGCGCCCATGTACGGAATATATCAGTACTGTTATTGATGTTAAAAGTAAAGATCGCCATCTAGTAGTGTCCAGGGTTAATGTAAAGTAGAAATGTCAGAGGAGTTACCACCTTCCAGGATGTTATGACGTTGGTAGACTCTAGGATGAAAATTTGAGAGAAATTTTCCAGGAACTGCTGAATACTAAACTGCAGAATTTAAAATCTGACAATATAGAAAATTTACGGAATAATTTTAGAAAAAACATTTGTGAGGCTGCTGATGGTGTCAGCAGGACGAACGTTAAGAGCTCAGCGTGGACTATTCGTGAAAAAGGTTATTTTTCATAGATAGACGAAGGGGCTTGCACAAGAGTTATCTGAGTGATTGATTATATGAAAACAAAAGGACTGTAAGGAAAGTTGAGAAAGCATTAAATTAAGAACTAAAGTGGTGTGAAGTGGATGCTATGGATGATATTGCTGAGGATTTGGAAGATGTAGCTAGACGGAATTCTAGTAAAATATTGTAGAGACATGTGAATAAATTCAGAGGAAGGTCTCATTTTAGACGTGTCACTTTTGTAGATAGTAATTGGTACACGAATTAGGGATTATGGAAGAGCTAAAGGGAGATCGGGTGAACATTTTAAGAATGTGCTAAACCAGAATTGAGACAATAGGAAAGATGTAGTGGCACACGAAAAAGTTGACATCTGTAATGTGAAGTAATATTAATTTTGGGGGGAATAATTAGCGATGGTACTAAAAGGATTAAAAATAATAGACCCCAGATCCTGATAGAGTTGTTAAGGAGTTTGTCAAATATGGTGGCTATGCCGTTAGAAATGAGTTCCTTATGATTATGAAATAATTTTTGAAAAGGGAAAGTACCTATTGAGATTTAGAAAACCCTAACTGAACCCTGTATAAGAAATGTGACAAGAATGAGTGTGTTAATCATAGAAGCATCAGCCTGATCTAGCTTAGTTATTGGATGTATTGCCAAAATATCACTCTTAGACTAAATTGATATTTATTGGCTAAACACATTCTGCTAAATATATTCGGATAAATTATGATATATTAGTATAATAAAAACTGAAAGGGAGTAGTCTCTAATTAAAGACTGGGAAAGAGCAAGTCTATTCTAAGATACTTAAAAATAGTAGAGAATAAAGACGTTAAAGCTACTTTTGAGTTTCCTCGGAGATATCGCACCTCCGATGTATGAACAACTACTGAATTAACAGAAATTGCAAATCTTATTTTACTTGATAGCCTATGACTTGCGCACACTGCCAATTACAAAATATTTCCTGATAAGCTCTCACGCTTTTTCACACCTTATCCCTCGATGAGTTTTGCAACTATGTTGAGTCCGTTTCTATGAGTTATTTATTATTTTTGTTCACCTTCGTTTTTACATTAACGTCGTTATTTAACCATGTTCTTTTATCTTTTCTTGCTGTCTAGTGTGTTGTTGTTTTTCTTTTAAATTTTTTCTTCTTTTTTTTTTTTTTATTCTCACACAATTTATGCTCTAGAGTCAAAGCTTATTAAACTTTTACATTTTTGTATTAAATTAAAATAAATTTAAAACAAAATTGTAGCTACAATTAGAGATAAATAAAGTGTTAGAGAAAGGGGCAGAAAATTAATTAGAACATTATAATTACATAACATAATAAGCTGGCAAAACATGGGATTAGAAATAATAAAGCCCCAGGTGTCTATAGACATATCTATAAGGAAGCTAATCAAAGTAAGTATTGTAGTTACTCGGGGACTAATCTAGTTTATGTTGGAAGTACATTACTTATTATGATGATGCATATGGGAACTCGGGGAGGCTGTAGATGCAGTTTATAGAAGAACAGTGTTGGGCTTGGGATAGGTTGTGTCTATCAAATTTTTATTATTAGATTATTAATTGAGAAGTTGTTGAGTCACAAGACTGATGATATCTGATGTCCTAATTTTAAAACCAAAAAGTCACGAATTTTTTAAATCCGTAAAAAGTGCTTTATTCCTACTTTAAAGGCTAAAGGTCTCACTAAAGAAGATATTTATTAAAGCAAGAGAGTCACTAAACTGAAATCGCTAGTGGGAGTTAAGTTTATAAAAATTTCTGTGTTAATTGGATGTACGGTTTGTAGGTAGATAGGTATCAGTAAAATAGTAGGGAAACAGTGTTTTGTATTATAAAAAAAGTTAGGGGTAATTTTTAGTTCTTATCCTAAAAAACTCAGATACACAGAAGCTACCCTAGACTTAGTTTTTACTGATGATTTTAGTATCCTTGAATAATTAAAGCAAAATGACTGATTTCTTGATAGTTTGATCAATCTTACGAAGACCAAGTCACTTAGACTTGTAAAATTTATAGTTTAATAAGGTGGTGTTTTTTAATAACCAAAAATTTCTGCTTTATATTAACTTAAATACTATTCTATATGGCGATATATATGTAAAATAAAGAGACTAAGCAGGGTCTTATTCAAAATTCCCCCCTTGAAATAATTAACTATATCTTAATTGTAGGACGAGACTACTTTTCAAAGCTAATCTAATATTGTAGAACGAGGAGGAACCAAAAAAACTACCAGTGAGCCTTCCCCTGCTTGGTTTTAGACTGTGAATCCCAAATTGCTGAATTATAAATTGCCATTCAGGGTGCAACTCGGTTTAGATGGTAGACTTTTACTAGAAACTTTTTTTTTATCGGTGGCTTCTTTGACCCGCTAAAGACAATTTTTATATTTGGGTGAGCCATCTGTGACTGGTGATTTACCATAAATTACGTATTTTTTCAGTTGGAGACAGCCTCTCCATATAATGTTATATATAAGAACATAAGAGATTCAGTGACAGATAATGTAAAACCAAGCCCTCTGTATATTGCATGATAAAAGGTATTAGACAAAGATTGTGACAACATATTTGTATAGCTTCTTGGATAAATGTTGAGTGAATAAGGGTCATCTAATTTATAAACTTCAGATATATAATTAAAATAACTAGTATACAAAATCAAATATTTAATATTTAATTTTAGATTTATATTAAGGACTGGAGAGAGACTACCAATTTTGGTGTGAAAGGTGTTCGCACTTGTAACTCGCAAATCAACCTTTATCTAGGAATTGTTTTTTTTAGAAAAATATTAGTAGCTATTAGCTTTCACTTGATTTACAAGATATATTCAATATGAATACAATTTGAAAACTGAAAGTTACTTTAATAATTTTTTATAAATAATTATATAAATAGAAAAAAATAATATTGTAATTCGACAATGATTTTATGGTAATTAAAGGATGCTGATTTCGTCTGGTATAAAATCATAAGGGTTTCTTTTCCTAATTTAAAAATAGGAACACATGCTTCTTTTTCTTTTTATACAATTGCCTGAAAAAAAAGAAGAAGAAAAAAGGATTATTTAAATTAATTATTAAATTAAAAATAGGATAGAAAGTAAAATGTTTACAAAGATACTTGGAAAAAAATTTTGTCTCTCATTCAAGAAAAAAATAACGGTTGCTAATAAAAAAAGATGGTTTAGGAAGGTTGATGCGGACTTGATTTAAGCTTGTTACATTAATAAATATGATGAAATTTAAGAGCATTCTTGCTTATTTATAATTGGTTAATCATATTTAACATATTATTACAAATGAGCCTAATTTTAAAATTTTAAAACATTTTTTTTTTAATGTTAGCAGTCTAGCAGGACCGTTTTTTCATCAAAAAAAGTCTTTAAACTCCTTATTTTTGATTCGTCGAAACGATTGCTGCTCTGTTATGATGCACGGCTGTGTACACTGGAGATGTGAGAGATATATAGATTATTGGTGGGAGCTTAAGGTGGTTCAGATTGATTGAAACCTCGGTAAATTTTTTGCTGTTAATATTATTGACCTAAGAGTAAAGCGAATATACAACGTGTTGCCTTTTTTAGTTTCTGTAATAATATAGTAATAGCGTCTATATCACATTCAAATTCACATACCCCCAACCCCCTCATAAAGATCTCTCGTAAAAAAGGAGTTTTAAATCAGTCAAAACGGCTTATTAAGTCAATAATATTCACTGATACAAATTTATCGAACTCTGTTATCCTATCGCAAAGGTTGTCATTAATGTAATCAAACTTTTCAAAATAAAAATTTCTTTTGTTGTTATCAAAAAATTCTTCATAATTATTTTTTTAATTAAATATAGCTTGCCTTGAAAAATTTATCGTTCGTACTCTTGGAGTAATTATTGGATTGATATCTGAAACGCTTTTTTCTGTGACATAAGATAATGATCTTTCTTTTTCTGGAAAACAGCAATTTTTGTTTAACATTTTGTAAATTGAAAGTATCAAGCTGATATTTGGCATTCTTACAATGAACAAAAAGCGAGAAATAGCTACAGAATTTTAAGTATACTAAACTATGATAAATATCAGCCTAAAGACGTTTTGACCTCTTGTAGTTTGTATATTAAACACATATTCGTAGCGTTATAAAAATATTAAATCTAATCAATCTTAAGGTCTTTGGGGTCACCAACTCTAAAAGGTCAAGCGTTTAGGTGTGGTACTGATTCAATGAGCGCGGGATTGCAAGTGCTGGATGGATTTTAACTTTTGTGCTACAATTTTTGTTGTGATAGTAATAGAAAAAAACATTTAAAAAAATATTAACGGGAATGGGAAGTACTTACGGCCTGAGACTCAGTAAAATGATCAAGTAAACAAGGGCCTAGATTAATTGTGTTATAAAATTTACTCTTAGTAAAACGCCACCTCTTTTTTTTCCAAAATCATGATCTGATATACAGATTTTGAGTATATTAAAGGATTGGCTAGTTGGTCATGGGTCTAATTTTGTCATAGATATAATTTTTATTTTTTAATATTAAGATAACACCTTTTGTTAAGTTACGACTGCTACTGCTAAAAACCTACTGTAGCAACAAACCACTGTACGCCAACACAACTCTGTACGTTTCTTCTCCATCCCAATCAATTCATACCTTCCCTGTACGTCGGTCCCAGACAGTCATCGGCCTTGTAAATGTTTCTTTTCGACTCCTCCCAGTCACCCTGCAGACGACTTGTTATTTGTTTAGCCTTAGAGGGTTCATTTAGGGCTTTCGTTTCGCCTTAGAAACGAAAAGGATAATCTGTTTCACTATGTTATCCGTTTTTCCGAGAACACGCCCCAGCCGTCTCAACTTAAGTGTTGCTGTAGCCCTAGAACGTTTGATCGAACCAAACTTTACATAAAGCTCACTAATGGAAAAATGGACAGTCAGTTGGGTACCCAAAACACCCTGTAAGTAATCTTTTTGGAATTTGTCTGTGAATATTTGAGCCATCAGCCTTTGTAGCAAAGACTATAGATAATACTGAATAATTTGGGAAATATGA
This sequence comes from Artemia sp. Qi Xiang Cuo, assembly GCF_049724085.1. Taxonomy (NCBI): domain Eukaryota; kingdom Metazoa; phylum Arthropoda; class Branchiopoda; order Anostraca; family Artemiidae; genus Artemia; species Artemia sp. Qi Xiang Cuo. The sequence goes on along the minus strand of NC_142806.1, from coordinate 2,656,540 downwards.
CCCTAAGTGGCTTTTCGATGACGGAGAAAAACATCACAGCTTAGGACCAAGCACCTGTTAAAGCATACTTAGTACCATACTAATGAGCACTGATGACCTTATGAAAAACAGGTGTATGAGAACAAAGATCAAGACTATGATACTGGTTTTCTGTATACAGTGGTTCTTATTACTTACTATTAAGTAATTAATAATTTTTACATTGAAGAGCTCTCAACCCTGTCACACTGAGCAGGGAAGCTCACAAGAATTTTTCTGCGGGGGGGGAGAGGGCCGGGGGCAGAAAATATAAGAAAAGCTGTGGTTGGAGGCGCGGGGAAAAAATTCATGAAATATTTTCTCATGAATAAATTTCTTAGGATGGATATAGACAAAATTCCAAACAAAAAGGTTTACTAATTTGACATATAAGTTTAAAATTAAGTCTGCAAACTAATCTTTTGAACGGTAATGATCTAATCCATAACATGTCTAATTATATGTATTGTTATGTTTTCATTATCTGTTACACCCTAAACATGGAGTAAATGAAAATTAGGAATAAAACGAAATTCTGTAAGAAGTTATCATGGCCTGAAATGTGGACTTTTCCTTATGCAGTTTCTTAAGCCTTTCATTAGACTGGAGAGGGAGTAGATATATAAGCTTGAAAATGGCTTGGGGATATTTTTAGCTCTAACTTTAGTACCAGAAGCTACATGGACCTATTCTAGATGAATAGCTTTCAAAGGTCTCATTAACACCCTTAATGAGGCTTCTTTCCTACGAAGTACGAGACTTAATGTCTTCGCTTGTTTATTTTTTCAAACAATCTATGAAAATAGTGAGAAGAACAGGCTGCGCTTTAATATGCTTTTATTGTTGTATTCTACTGTCTTAACAACTAATTTCCCTATTGTTCTACTTGTTGTTTAAAACAAGCTATGTAAGTAAGTAAGTAATTCAGCATTGAACTTTTACAGTCTTTATTGTTGGTGCTGATCTCCGTTTCATGGCCCTTCAGCCAGTAAGTGTAATTGGGGGGAAGGGGATTCGGGGCCAGCCATCCTTTTCTGTTGCACACCCTTCTTGCCAACTTTCCCTATATTTCTCCAAGCACCTATTTGAGCTCCGTTGATTCTGGCAGAGTTTACAGAGAGACACCACTGACTCCGACCCACAACCGAAGCATCGGTGAAGACAGGAACCGAATCCTCTTATCTTCAGACAAAGGAGTCCGACTCTAGGGCTGGGACAACTGCGGCTCTATGCGCTTCCCCTGCCCCCCCGCTCACCACCTGTTTTTTTTTTCTACAATTCTGTATACATAGGTGGAGTAGAGTTTACAAAAAAACGTCCTTGGGTATAATATATGTTTCCATTATTATAAGAAACAAAGGGGTGATGATTTTGTTTAATTGTTGCTTTTCACTAACACTTAGTCGTTTATAAGTATCATAATTCCACATACTATGTGATTATGATAAAATCTCTTTATTCAAAACACCCCCCCCACCCCAAAAAAGTTTTTTTTTCTATAGTTTAGATTTTTCACAAACTGAAGGGAGGTCGTCTTCTCCCCTATTTTTATAAGCGACAACTAACAATTGCATTGAGAAAAATACATATATACAGAGTGAATTGTCCACGGTATCTCATGTTAACATCCTATTTACTCACTCACAGCCTGTAGTGTGGAGAGAGGGTTCAAGGGGAAATTAGTTCTTTAGACCTATCCTCGGACATATAAAGTCTCGCCCATGGAGAGTAAGAGAAATCATTAACTTTTCCAACTCTAGGTGGGGGGAGGGGGGTTAAAAAGTCGTATTTGTCCGTTTTCTTAAGCATAGGCCTAACAAAGACTTAGGAAAGAACATTCTTAAAAGACCTTTTCAAAAACCAAATATGGGACGGGAGGGGGGGGGGAGGCCCTCTTTAAAATATCTTGTTAATATTTTTATCACGTTCTTGACATGAGTTAATTTGTAAGACATATTGGATACCTAATAAATCTGTCTTTTAGTTCTTTTTTTCTTTTTGGTAATAACTTATTGAACTAAACTTTAGAAAGGCATTAAAAGATCGAAAAAACATGAAAAAGTGAAATATTATTTTACAAAACTAGATAAACATTGTTATAATATTAGTTAAAATTGGAGATTAGAAGATATGTAATGATTCTTTTTTATTTATTTTACGAAATGTTCTTGTCGTCTTGCGTAAAGACATAATAATCATAAAGTTTTTTATTAATTAAATTAAGAAAATGTGTGTTTCGACTTTTTTCGTTTTTTTGATTTTTCTGAATCATTCCACTTGTAACTCCCCCCCCCATCTAGCCCCTCCGTAGTGTAGCCGTGGTTATACAGCCTCCCTCTCAATGTAACATAGCGTGACAAAAAAAAACTTCTTTTAACTGCTTCTCATATCATAGGTTTTGACGTGCATCGATGTCCCCTTTACCCCCCTCGCTCTGCCCCAGCACAAGTTTGAGAAACATTCTAATTAAAGAGAAAACAGTCGTAACACACCCAATGTGGTAGTTCTTGTTTCGGCATATTCTATATCTTGTCATCAATTGGAGTTAGACATTGTCACAGAAACCTAATAAAGTTGTTTGTGCATTAAATCATATTATTAGTGTCTTGACTTTTTTTCTTTTAATTGGTTTTTGAATCCTTCCCCGTTTATCTTCTGACTAACCCCCTCCCCCTCAGCACGCCCCCTATTTCTTTGCGCCATGTTTTTACTGAATATCTTACTGACCGCAAAATCGTAAATTAGCGAAAAAAAATCGGTTAATTACTTTTCCTAGACTTTTACATTGCTCGCTGGACCCTTTCTACCAGGTTATATGCCCCTAACTGTTTGTGTTACATAGCATCCGTCAATGACATACATCATTCACTAAAAGAATCAGTCAATTTTCGTTAAAAAAAAGTCCATCGTTTTGAATGAATTTCAATTGGGTTCTCCTAATGTCCCCCCCCCCATAGTCAGTCGGTGTTTCGTGTTTCTTTGGTTTACAAAAAATGAATTTGTGTTGGGGGTCCCCTAATCAAACAATTTTACCTTAATAATTTATTTCTATCACTAATAAACTGTTAAAAATATTTTTATATTCTAAACTAAAAACTTAAACGTCAAGAGTGGGGTATTGAGGAGGGGGAAACCTCCCTCACATACGTAATAATTTTGTTCATTTTTTACTTTTACTAGAAAGAACGTGCTTTTGTTCTTTACACGACTTTTACTTTGAAATTATAATGAAATTTGGTTTTTTATTTGCATATTTTATTTATTTTGATAGTTAAATAACTAATTGAAAATTTAAAGTAATAAGATTGGAAAGCCATTATAAAACTAAGATGAACACTAAGTTGCACAATACATTCTGTCAACTGGAGGTCTCTTGGACTCTTAAGATCAATCCCGCCCCCTACAAAAGCCTTTTTCCAAATATTTACTCTGTAAAATTTTTTTTTTTCCTTTGTTCTTACAAAAAATCACACGTTAAATAATAACAACTCCGGGTGTTAGACACCCCCCCCCCACGCCACCAGGACAAGAGCGATTTGGGATAAGATTGGCACATTTTTTACATTGAGGTTTTTTATAAAACAAATCAGTTTAAATAATTAATTAAAATAAGCTTAAATCATTAGATAAAACTTTAAGGAAATACTGAAAGGGATTTTGAACACACTCAAAATTAATCATGTGCTATTTGGGTGTGAAGATGCAGTATCAACAGCGTCTGAGGAATGACTGAGTTTAATGGATATTGAGACTTAAGGAATGTTTTGGGAATGTTGACGAAATATTTGAGGTTAACACCCCCCCCTGTTTTTTTGTCCTTTTTAGGTGATATTTATCGTATAAAATTATAAAATTTTTATTTTTAATTTTATAGTAAATAAATATAATTGCTGTGCCTTTTTGCGATCTAGAAGGCACATCAATTTAATAGTCTATGATGTATCATCAGACACCTTTTATATCTAGGTTACCAGAAGTGTCTATATGTAATATTTTAGGAATGGATATAGGAATTCCCGTTTTACAGTCAGGACGATTACTGCTACTATTATTGTAATTTTTATTTCGAAGACTCTGAGTGGGACTATGACTACTTGAAACTACGTCCATTTTTGACTTCTTGTAACATCGACCTCATTTATTTTACGCCAGTACCTTGTGGACTATGTATTTCAAGGTTATGAAATGGGTTTATCTGCAATATCTAGTGATCGACAAAGGGTAATAGTTTAATATTTTAAGAACTACTATTGCTACTACTGTGGCTGCAACTGCGTCTACTTGTGACAACGACAATCTTCAACTGTAACTATAACTATTTGGGACTAATTGCTAGTGCAACTACTTATGACTGTGGCTGAGTCAATTTGTATCTGCTAGTCTGACTACTTGCAACTTCTACTATTTGTAATTCTAACTACTTTGACTGTAAATACTAGCGAACAAGATTGCTTGTGACTATGACCAAACCCAATTAAAGATTAAGATTATTTGCAACTTTCATTAGTAGTGATCGTGATTACATCCTGACATTAATACTTGTGACTAAGAGTTACTTAAGCCCACGAATACTTTACAACTGACACTATTTGCGAGTCTGACGACAAAAGACTGCAATTGCGAAAGACTGCAATTGCAAAAGACTGATAAAGACTGAAAAAAAAATTAACAATATCCTTCTATCAAAATGATACAGTGCATCATGGTAGCAAAAAAACCTTATCTTCACTTTTTCAAGAATATCAAAGACTATAAACCTTTATATAAAACTGAATATTAAGTGTATGTTGAACTCGATCAGCATGTACTAAATGTGTATCTTTTGTCCGAAAAGTGTATCTTCAATATTTTATAGAAAACGATAGATCACCAGTCTTTTCGACTTAAAATGAACAGAAATTGTTACAAACAGGAGTTTCTCTACTGCCTCCTCCCCTTATCATAAATGTTAAATCATGTCATTTTTACCTTGCTAAATATTGATTATATTTAGTATGTTAATTTATGTTTCAAATGTTTAAAAAAAAAAACACAATTTTAATTAAAGTAAAACCATTAGTTGATGAGCTTACTTTGTTAATGTAATTATGTATAAAAAATTCTTTTTATATGTGCCTAGGCTTACTGATCATTTTTGTCATTTAGTTTTCATTTACCATGAATATTCAATAAATAAAATCATATTGTGCTAGACATATATCGAAAAACAGAAATACAAATCAAACAGTTCGTGAAAACGAACTGTAAGTAAGTAAGGTGTGACTCGACTCAATTGCAACGGAAACCCTGAAAAATGGATTTTTTTTTTAATTGAGGCATGAAAATAATAAGCTTTATATGTTTATGCCAAAAATTTGATGGAAATAAAGTTTAACGTTACACATCAAAAGTTAAGAACCTAAGAAATTTGCTTATTTTGGAAATAGGGGGAAAATAACCCTTAAAATTCCAGGAATCTGAATGAAAAGAAAACCATCGACTTAAGCGCACCATAGAACTCTAATGTATAAGTTTCCAGCTCCTATATGTAAAATTGTGTACGTTTGCTATTTTTGCCAGACGAAATCACCCGGTGGGGTGTCGAGAGTAGGTGACAGGGAGGGGAAGGGGGGTGCACTTGTCGTTGAACGAAATTTCAATGGATTGGTTTTACGTGAGGAGGATGGGTAAACAATTACTTCTCCAATCAAAACACATCAATTTAAACTTTTGGAGATATACATTTTGTTCAGTGTAGTTTTATTGTCTGGAACTTATTAATGTGAGACTGATCCCCCCCCTCCACAACCCGCAGAGCACGGGTTATAAGGTATGTCGGGTGGGGATAGAATGTTTTTCAGGGGAAGGGGGCTCATTTGATTGGTCATCAGAATTTCTACTGGCCTTTTTAACATTCAAAAGTGATTGGAGGTAATCCAGCCACCTCACTATACACCAATCATTTCCCCACACATATTCAATCATCATTTTTTAGATAACCATTTTGTTCAGTGTAGCTGAAAGGTTCGGAAATTCCGTCTTTGAAGATAACTCCCCCCCCATGTTACCCTCCGGACAAGGGTGTTATACTACGCACTGGGGGACAACACGTTTTTTTATATAAATTGTGGTCGTAAAAACTTCAATGACGGCTCATTGGTTTGGTGATCAAAATTCATAGTGCTCTTTTAAGAGTCAAAGTGATCAGGAGACAACTAGCCCCCCCCCCCCACACACGTCGTATTTTCCAGTAACTCCTCTGAGGGAAATTTTAAGATGACCATTTGTTGTCGTAGAAACTTATCAGTCGGTTCAGGCTCAGTTGGTTTGTAATTGAAAGGGCCAGTACCTTCTTTAAGAGTCAAAAGTGACTGAAGGGCAACCACTCCCCTCCGCCCATCATTTCCCCAAACACTTGCAGTCAAAATCTCAAGATAGTTATTTTGTTTGACGTAGTTTAAAAGTCCAGAAATTATGTCTGAGGATGAGAACCCCCTCATGGTCCTCAGGGCAAGGGTTGTAAGTTATGTTCCGGGGGCATTTAAGGCTCCTATGGAAATAGGGGTCGTATACACTTCGGAGGGGGCACATTGGATTGGACACCGGAATTTGAAGAGCCATTTTTAGGAGTCAAATTTTTTGGAGGCTAGCTATACCCTCCCCCTCCCTCCCACCCCGCAAAATTTACCCCCAGTCAGGTTTTAAAAAATCTAAATTATCAGAAAAGTGGCGGCACCACTATAATAGCTAGAAATATAATTTAAACATTTAAATTAGCTAATTCGATCCACAATTAAGGTATAGTATCCTTTATAAGAGTAAAAAGAGATTGGAGGGAAATCAGCCCATCTTTCGAGCCGATTTCTTTCACAAACATATCTATTCAAAATTTTTAGAGAACTATTTTTTTCAGCATATTAGAATGTCCCATCAACTATGTATTCACTAATATTGGGTATGTGCCCTCACAATTATGACAAACTATGGATTCTTGTATAAAAAGTAGAAAAAAGATATAAAATATTATTTTTTTTCTTGAAAATGACTGTCAATATAAAACGAACAGAAATTTATCTAAAAAAAACTTTTTCCACAAAAAAAGCTTTGCAAATAAAATTAAAGAGCTCTATTTGGGCAAAAATGGGCAGAAATGAAGTCAAGTAATCATCCAAGAGTAAAACTATAAAAAATCATCAATAAATACTAGGAACTTGAAAAAAACAGAAATTACAATAAATAACCGAGTCATACTCGCAACTAGAAACATTAACATGATTATGGCTTATTCCCCCCATGAAACCTCAATAATAGAGACTAATATGAGTATTACATAAAAAATTATGTTTTATTATTTAGCCACTTTTTTTTTACTTAATTAAGTAAAAAAATTTTTTTCATTACTTTTTAACATAATTTTTTTAATTTTTGTAGTGATCATCAGTATAGTAAAATTTAACTTACTATCTCCAGTCATTTTTTTTAGTAAAACCTAAGTTATGTTCGGTTCTTTACACGGCATGGGGGTTGTCAGCCTTATTAATGTTCATTTTTGCCCGTTTTGTGTTTGGCAATTTATTGTACTTTGTGTTCAGTTTTAGTTTTATTTAATTGTTGATAGTGATTTGTGGTAGTTTTTCGTTTGGAAGTTTAGTTGACTATTTTTCCCATTTTTGGCTTAATAGATCTTGTTTACTTTTCTTTTAAAACTTATTCTGAGGAAATTTTTTTCAATTAAAAAAAATTTTTTCCAAAGTAATTCCGCTCGGAGGGGGGGGGCAGACCCCCCCCCTCTAGGTGCCCAAGTTCGGTATACAGGTGTGCGTGTTTTGATGTTAAAATTAAAGATCGCCTTAAGTTAAGTAGGTTTCGCATTGCAGTAAGATCGCAGTAAGTAAATAGTGGTTTTACATGAGGAGGAGGGGGAGAGCTCAAAGAGGGTGAGCCAGGGGTACCGGTTTTTTTTTATAAACGAACAGAAATTATTCGATATATGAAGGGTTGTCCCTTCCTCAATAACTCGTTCTTTACGCTAAAGTTTAGCGGTTTGTTACAGTTTTTTAAGCGTATTGAAACAACGGTGCTGTGTCATTAGAATTAAGAGCTTTTTTTTAAAAGAGTTAACAACTTTAGCGTAAAAAGCACGGCCGTTTGGTAGTGGTAACCCATCACATGCAAAATAAATCTTCCAAAATTAATATGCATATTTTTTCTTAGTTTGTCATGTGTTTTGACCTGAATTTGAAACTTAACTAGGTGAAAAACATCTCGGAATAAGTTTTTTTAACTGAAAATAAGGAGTGACATTAAAACTTTAAATGAACAGAACGTTTTTGTATATGAAAAGGGCTTTGCCCGTTAGGAGGGAAACTATATGCTTTCTAATCTTTTTAGTAACCTAAAAAGGGCACTAGAACTTTCAACTTTCGTTTAAATGAGCTCTGTCCCGAGGTGTGAGATTATGATCTTTCTTTTGACCAAAAATACAAAATTTCGTATTTTTGCTGAGAGGAACTTGAAATATATATACTTAAGGTCTCTGATACACTGAATTTGATGATCCGATTTACTTTAAAAATATTTTACTTTTAGAAGACGTTCACCTCTTTCGAAAATCTGACAAATTTTCTCAGGCTCGCTGCCTTTTCTGGGTGACATTAAGCTAATGAGTCATATATATTTTGAATCATCATATTAAGCCAAATTTTTTGTTATATTTATTGATATAAAAATTTCGTTCTTTAGAGTCTTGGCTACTATTGAGCACAGTCACTGCATACTGACACTTTGTTACCACAAACTGTTTGATAAGGTTTATCAGCGTGTTTGCCACTCCTTTGTTTTTTATCATATCTTCTTCTTTTAAAATTTATTTCAGTATTTCTTTTAATTTCTTTGGGTGAAAAATTTTATTTATTCAGTCGTGGAGATATCTAATTTTCATCAGTCTGTCTTAAGAAAGGAACTTACTTTTTACTATTACCTTTTCTCATTATTCAAGTTCCATTTATTAATTAAAGGTAGGATAGTTACTTTTGGCTTTTAGGTCGATTCGCTATACGAGTGAATTTGCGCATTTTTAGCTTTTCATTTCGCTCTTATTGTTTCTTTCACCCTATTTTTATTTTTAAAATTTATTCTAAATTATTAACTAAATGAAAGTTGTTTTTGTAATAAGTTCAAATCATTTTTTTTTATTTTCTAGGAGGGATAGGCTAATAAAATCTAGCAGATGAAATTAATATGAACTATTAAAAACATAGGTTAATTAAAACGATAATATCCTTTGTTTAGCCTAGAATCTATTTGCCTCTTGCTGGTGAGGCATTTTGAAAGTAGGTAGAAACAAGCTCAAATTTTTGAAAAAATACTTGTAGTGAACCGAAAATATTAAACAAGTAAAAAAAAAAATTTTTAGAAAAAATTTTAGCATATTAGGACCAATTCTACAAAATGTTTTGTTTCACATACCTCATTTTTTTTTAAAGAGACGGGTTTACTTTAGAAATAAGAAGGCTTAGCAGGGCACCATAAATGACGGTAAGAAAAAACTCATCACTTTTGTTATAATGTTGGTTTTTTAGTTAAATAAAAAAGTGTAAATTTGCAGGTGATGCTGTGTCGGGCCCGACCGATATGGATTTTTGGGGTTCAATTGCGATTCCGATATATCGGTACAGCACCGAGATAATTTGCCGATAATTTTCCCTCCGAAAAAAAAAACATTACCTAAAGTTTAAACCCTCCCGTCTCTGCCTCGCTTCATGTTCACATGTTTCTCTTTTGTTTATTACACACCAAAGAACAGCCTCAATAAGTCGATATGAATATCCAAAAATTCGGCCATTTAAAAACATTTTTTTGACTTTTTTATATTTTTCCAATCAGCAGCTTTTGAGCACACAAGCGAAATGACAGATATTTGCGGAAGTGACATAAAAAAAAAAATTTGAGCAATGAAGCCAGTTTATTTATATTAATTCATACGCGAAAATTTGAATGAAAGAAGTGTAAGATGTTTATTGAAATGGATTATTCAGAGCCAAGCTTCAATAACTGGACTTTGAATTTTGACCATTCAGATATTAATGTGCAAAACTAACTACATTCATTTTATATGGTATCTTACTAAATATACCCCGTTATGCACACTTATCAGAGAGGTGGTGCGACAGTTTTAAGCTTAAAGGATAAATTTCAAGAACGTATCCACAAAACTGTCTAGTACACCGACAAATGGGGACACACAAGCTAAATATCTAAGGTAAAATGTTGACGGTGTTGAAATATTGTGATAATACTGTGGAACTTATTCTTTTCAACATAAGAAACCTCCTCTCCCCACTCGGAGTACCCTTATCTAATATTAAGGGTTGAACTGATCGAATGATCTTTAGTCTACGGCCGTGAACATTAATTAAAAAAGTAATGGCGAGTTTATGGTGTATTTTTAAGATGTTTCGGATGAGGATGTACGTTTTTCAAAAATATTAAAAAAGAATCAGCAGCTGAAGCATCTATCAGACGCAATATGTGACAGCAAGCGCTCAGGAGAATCTTTATTCCTTTTTTATTTTTTGTCATTTAACACATGTGCTGCTTACCCCCTTGGACAGACTTCGCATTTGGCGCCCCCCCCCCGGAAGGTACAAGAAAAATTATTTAATTAAAACTGGTTAAATATTTTGGACAATTTTCGTCAAAAAAAAAAAAAAAATTCTTTATAATCCAATAACCGATATTTCTTATAACCGTGTACCAAAAAGATCGATCAATTAAATAGCTTTTCTTACCATGATGGCATAATTAGTATATATTGTGAGTACTGTGTAAAAAAAACAAATAAATTATGCTTTATTTAACATATCGTATTACCAATAATTATCTACATCTTAACAGTCTTGCGCAGAACCTTTTGTTCAGCAAAACTGTCCTTGTGAATCGTGGGAAACTTACCCAGAAAATTTCAAATAAACTTTCAGCTGCTCTGCGTTTGAGTGGGAATCTTAACGCACTGAAATATAAATTTCATGTTGCATTACCAGTACTTAATTCAGTTTAGTCAGATTACGTTTACAAAAACTACACTAGCGAAGCTATTGTTTTGCTGGAAATGTCCATTATTGTATTTGAAAGAACTAGTAAGCTGCGGCAATTTAATTAACGTAAATTATTGACTTTTTCAGTTGCAAAAAGTTTCACGTGTTACGACGGAGTGCAACTTAAAAGAAAATACTAACTGCGACTATAGAAGTAAGACATATATGGCAGATGGATTATTTTTAGATGAAAAGAAGAGACTCAGTGATACCCAAGTGATACCGATTCCTTATGACGAGGTAGGACAAACGGTAGTAGACATATAAAACATTACTAAACTTTTAGAAGCTAATCCTCAATTAAATTTATATCTGGTTCATTCGTAATCTATGCCCTTTCGTGTAATTTTTTAAAGTGTTACATCCCCTATCCTTCATTTTTTGTATATCCTTTGACTTCATTATATTTAAGGGAGGATTGCCAATGGCTTCAGTACATATATATGTTATATATATATATGTTAGGGTTCAGTGTTTTTGACATTTAAACATTTAAGA